>NW_015557079.1:1512340-1530274 GCF_001515605.1 Sinocyclocheilus anshuiensis
AATCTCTTGTTGTCTATGACATATGTGAGGTTCAGACAATCTCATTCAGACCTGCTACATCATTACAAATGTGTAATTACAAATATATTTAACGTAGTAGAATGAAGCAGGGTGAGGCTGAAAGCCATCGAAGCGAAACGAGGCCGCTGAACGAGTGCGACACACGGCTCGAAAGCAGCGGAGCTTTTATTATGCCACAGTCAAGCACTTCCACTCCTTCTGGTCGTGTGTATGTGGGTTAAAGCATCGCAGTTTTATCATACTAGATACATTTGAAAGTTCTGTTATAATGCTACTCTGTGTGGTCGTAATAAAACGCATAACATATTAAAGTGTCTTTGGTGTTTTCATGTTTTCTACAAAACAAAACCGGAAATCGAGGGGATATGACGTCATTGGCAGGCGACACAATGACACTATAGACACGGTCCGTGTCACTAGTTAAAATTGCTTATTTCTCTGGATTTAAACATTCTTCGAAACATTTGGGATAATGTAAGTACACAAGTCAGCAAAATATATAACACTGTTCTAGTGATTTTTAGATATTTTAATAAAAAAATCGTACATATTGTGCCTTTAAGTCGCTGGGGTATGTTTGTAGCAATAGCCAAAAATACATTGTATGGGTCAAAATTATTGATTTTTCTTTTATGCCAAAAATCATTAGGATATTAAGTAAAGATCATGCTCCATGAAGATATTTTGTAAATTTCCTACCGTAAATATATCAAAACTTAATTTTTGATTAATAATATGCATTGCTAAGAACTTAATTTGGACAACTTTAAAGGCGATTTTCTCAATATTTTGATTTTTTTTGCACCCTCAGATTCCAGATTTTCAAACAGTTGTATCTCGGCCAAATATTGTCCTATCCTAACAAACCATATCAATGGAAAGCTTATTTATTCAGCTTTATTCAGAATCTCAATTTCGAAAAATTTACCCTTATGACTGGTTTTGTGGTCCAGGGTCACAAATATGACATTTTGAAGTAGAAAGACTAAAATAGCATTTTGTTGTAAAAATTTACTCAAATAATCTAGTTTTATTTACAACTTAATGTGTAAAATAATTTAAAAATCATGTTTACAGTCTGTGTGTGTTCTCCAAACTGTATTTGAACTATTTCTCAAGACTATGATAAATCATGAATTAATCATAGTGCTATCAATCACACACTCTTGGCTGTTTATGAGTTATGGTGGATTAATTAAATGTCAACTTGAAGACTATCCTGAAATGCATGTCTGGCAATCGTAGCATCAAATTCAGGCCAGTGTAAGTTTCAGCAATGCATTCTCATACACACCAGCATAATAAGCATGTTATGCTGGTACCTGAAATGATCTCAATCATTAGTGAAAGCTGTGTCGTTAGTGTGGGTGTGTGCGTTGTTATTGTGTACAGTGTAATCATTTGTATGTGTGTTTCAAACTCACAGGTGCTTGAGAAAATTTCATCATGAATTTAAGCCCGAGGCACTCAAAACACAGTTTCACAAGATAAGAACGGCTAAAATTACAAAGAACAATTTATGGCATCTGTACAAATGGGCCATAGAGCATTGAAATGCATTTTCAAACCTCATTCTGTTAATGGTTTACAAATAGTTCCACCAGTTTAGACCAGTTTTTCCATCCCTAATCAAAGCTGTATTTATCTAGCACATGAATTGAGAAAAACAGGAAAGCATTTCTTTAAGATTAACATGAAACTGCATTCACAACCTGTTTTTCTTCTCTAATGCGACATTTCTGAGTGAGAAATTATATTCAACAAGAAAAATGTAGGTCGGGACTTTTATCCATTGGGATTTTCATCCTTCGAGAAAAGTGGGCGTTCTAGACCCGATTTTGCGTTTGCATTTGATTGTGTAGGCCTACCCCCTCTTGAAACACTGCTGGGAGCCACTTTTAACTGGGACGTGGTGGCTGAAGGTCAAGTTCACCCTCAAGAGCATCACAATGTATCCCAATGTTAATGCTTTTTTGTTATTTGTTAAGTTATTGCAATTTGTTCATTTGTAAATTACATTAACATCAGCCAGAATGAATGAATTATTTAGAAAGGCACCATTACCGACAAAAGCAACCTAAAACAAAGACTAAATATTTATTTATTCATTCATTCAATCATTCATTTATGAATGTGAATAGTTTACAACAAGACCAAAACAGTGTATTAATAAAGTAAATACTATATAGGGTCAGCTTTTGATTCCTCAGGCTTTGCGTACAGTCACTAACAAGTTCTTCCTTCCCACATACTGTAAATAAAGGCATTTCATGTCAGCCCACAGGAAATTGAGACTCAGATGTGATTGTTTCAGTTCTGGCATCAGCACTCCAGGAGCAACGTTTGATGGAAATACAGGAAGAGCTCTTTTGATCTTTCTCTGTAGGCTCTATGCACACTTACAAACCCTTCTGGGAAGAGAAAATGTGACGTACTGCTAGGAGGTGAAAAGAGTGCATACACGTGCGTTTCAAATGATGGATGACTAGTTTGCTTTTTAATGTTTGTTCATAGTTTTTGTTGCAAAAATTGTGCTGATAAGTTTATAGTGCACTTTCAGAGCTCACACTTACTGCTTATGTACACAGTGTGAATACTGCTACGATAGGCGGTGAAATAAATACATACTGCTTTTGCATGCAGTGTGAAACAGGTCTTACACACACACACACACACTCACACACTCACACACACACATTCTTTGGTTTCAGCATGGCAGTAGACAATCGAAGAACATAGGTTCAGCAGTGCATGTCAACGCTGTCCTTTGTGAGGCAAAGGTACAGATAAAGTTACTCGCACACGTAACGAAACACATCCCACACAGTGGACAGATAGCAGACAGAGAGGCTGCCGTCAATTGCCACAGAGCTCAATTAGGATAAATGGAACTATCTCTGGTGTATGTGACCTGGTTCTATAATTAACCCTGGGGGATGACAGCATTAAAGCCTGCTGCATGTATGCGTGTGAGATGTGAATGTCTCGCCTCTTACTGCCAAACCCCCCTTCCATGCACAAACACTCGTACACTCGGCAGTACATCAAAGCGTGGCGTATGGTATGTTCTGCTCATGACAATGTTGACTGTGATTATATACAGCAATACATCTAGACCACTGCCTTCAAGTTTAAGCTCTCTGATTTACTGTGTGTTTGGAGCAAGAGCTATTCTTGATCATACACTTATAAACAGTAAAAATAAACGTTTTTAAGACAACTTTATAAGCATTAGCACATTACCTAATTGGAGGAATTGCACCCTAGTTCACGAAACTGGTCTGAACAATTTGTTCAAAAAAAGATTGATCCAGATCAGAGTAGTCAGTTTATTATCTTAAAATGCATATTTTGTTTAACTTAATTGAAAAAGCACTTAAATGTATAAATGTTAGCTAAAACTGCTCTATCAAGAACAGTTAACTCAGGCACAATGCGTTGCATAGGGAGGAGACAAGCAACAGCCTCACACATGCATAGTGAATGTGTTATTGATCGATTAACAGGTTTTCATAGACAAAAGAACTGAAATGATAACTATTTAGGAGGAAACATTCTGTGCATGTAAAGTCATGCAAAACATATGTGCAAACTATTCATAACAAATTTGCATGCACCTAAAATAATGCACACTTAGTCTAATTTTCACCATTCTTCGAAAAATGTTTTAGAAAAACTCTTGGTAAATTGTAAAAATCATACGTAAATTATCATTGATAATCATTTATGATGCAAACTGAGTTTTTCCAATTTTAAAATCAAGCTAGCATTAAAAAAACACTACTTCAGTATTTCGTTTTACAGTCTGTTAGAGCAGAACAGTTTAGACCTGGCATGAATTGGCTTAACTACTGTATGCAGACAGTTATTTTTCTTACCCAGCAGTTGCACTCCTCTGGTCAGACCGTAGACATCGATGAGGGCCCACAGTGGCTCTGTGGTCCGAACGCCACTGAAGAACAACATGGGGCTGGAATCGTTGATGCGGTAAAATACTCTCCCCTTCTTATCCACCCAGAAGTAAATTAGGTTTCCTTCGTTTGCAAACTCTTCTGGCAGAGCCTTGGCCCAGAAGCCGCTCTGGGATACCAGGTCAGGGCAGGCGTATTTTGGCAGGCTGTCGGGATTGATTCGAGATGGGTCCTTAGAAGTAAAGCCCAGGCGGAGAGCGCCACTCCAGCAGCACTGCTTTTTAGTTATCTAAAGACAGGGGAAAAAATGGATCTGTTATCACTACAAAATTAGACAGTGTTCTTTATGGGTCATTGCATAGCATAGAAATGTTTACTCTCAGAAATACTAATATGCACCTTTTTAGGGTTGATAAGGTAGAAAATAGTGTTCAAAATCATGGCTTTGATTTCTTTTTGTAATACAATATATGAAATGTGGGACATACTTTATGCAGAAGTTACTTTTTAATGGTACCACTAGCAGCAAGAAAACTATTTTTTTGTAAATACAAAGTTCTGAAACTCTAGATTGCGCAGGCCGACAGGTTCTAACTCAATATGATATAATCAGATCATTATTCACATGGCACAGCTGACTGGTTTCTTTCGCATCAGCAGCCAATGAGCTTGCTGCTCAACATTCAAATACTTGGCTAGTGCTTGCTGTAGCAGCTGTTCAGACACCCTCCACCTTCCCCAGCTCCACCTGTATATTCTGCTACGGGGTGATTTCATGTATGTTACATATGTAGGTTATTTCATATATGTTATATGTGCAGCAGCCACAGCAGCAGCAGCAATATTTCCTACATGCTCACAGCAGCACGTCTGTGGATATATTGGCAGTAGCAAGTCTTGGCAGCAACAGCAGCGTAGCAGATCTATTCCACCAAGACCAAAAACATTAACATTGCCATGTATATTACCATGCTAAAACTCTCTGAGAGTTGTCATGACAGAACTTTTTTTGTTTCCCAAACACAAAAGTCTTCATCCGCATTCCTTTTAATCTCATTTCTGTTTTGGGCAAACAACTGGGATTTTCATTTACATTTCTTTCGTGTTATTTCTTTCCTGTGGGCTGAAGCAAGTTTCCACTTAATTTCTTTAAAACCTTGTGATTAGTTTCAACTTAATTCTATCAAAGTTTGACTTGTCTTTCCTTTTGTAGCAGTGCTGAAGGCCAAACAAGGGGCATGTTGTGTGATGGTCATAAATGGTTGCGCGTAGGGGACAATTGAGGGGATGTATGAGGTAGTCGTGTGGTGTGTTTGGAGTAGAGAAGCTCTGTTTTATTTGATTTACAGTAACTCCAGGAATGAGCACTACAAACATTTCAAGAACACAATGACATATCACAGCGGCTCTGCGCTGCTGAGAACGTGAGGGTTAAGACTTGACTAACGAGTGAGTATAAAAACAAAGCCATCTGTGTGTGCTGGTCGAATAACTGGTTGGGCTAGATTGAGTGCCATAGTCTGGGATAAGAGTGTTTATTTTGGTTTGTTACTACATTGACCTGGGAAGCGAGAACTTGCGCAACTTCTTTAGGATGGTGTTTTTAAAGTACAGTAACAATAGAGGAACTAACTAAGAAGGATAGAGAAAGCGAAAACCCATTTTCCTAAAGCCTAAACTGTACAGTACTTCAATTGTTACAATAGACTATGACAAGACAGATGAATATTTTTAACACAAACGTCATCTTTGCTGTAGCAGTCCCTCAGAGGTATTCACATCCGCATGTGTGTATCGTCCACTTGAGTATTCCCGACTCACCATCCCCCCAGATTATCAAACTGTTCCCAAATATTCAACATGCCCTAGATACATCTACGCCTTTCCTTGTTCCTACCTTTAAGCGGACCTGCTCATAAAGAGCAATGGGTCGGTTGCTGAAAGTGATGGCGTTGCAGAAGCTGGCCTGCCGTTTGACGCTCCTTTGTCCTAGATCCATGACTATCTGAGAGCCTTTTGCATTGGGGTGGAAGAGAAGGGGGCTCACAGGGATACCTCCACACGGATGCAAGGGTAAACAGCGTTTGGGTTTGTGGTGGCATCGGTGAGCTGTTGAGGGGAACGGTCCACCCAGAGAGTCTAGGAGAGAGAAAGAAAGACTGCTTTAAAAAACATGGTACGCCAGTGTGATTAAAAAGTACAAATTATCATTTTAATTCATTTAAAAAAAAACATAATGGGTGTGAAAATAAGTCTTTTCTCAGCTATAATCATGTTTAAACCCTTAGCTTGGTATGACTAAGCCTGGCCTTTACTTTCAAATCAATGAACCGCATAAAACAGCATCAGCCCTTGCATGGTGAGATTTGTCTGACCCAATTTTACGCAGCATTTGTGTACAGAATTTTCACTGTACAAAGTGATTTTTAGCTTTGTAGATAAATCTAATTCGCTTTTCCCAACAGGCTGTACTGAACTGTACAATTTCAGTACTGAAGCATAAAATGCTCCAGCATTTTATTGCGATGTGTTTATAAATCATACAGTATGTTGCCCTGCAAATTTGTCTTTGCTTGTAGTCACGTAATGGAAAATTGTGTTGACTGATTGTCAATGTATTAATTCATAACAGTCTTTCTTTCACTTACAAGCTCACAAGGTTTTGTGTGTGTGAAGCTCCACGCCTGAATAGAGGTGTACTTTCATGCTAATCTGAGCCTTACATTTTACAGTGCACATATGCAACAGGAATAATTTACATGATGACACAGCACAACAAAAGATCTGAACATTTTTTAATTATACAGCCACGTGCCAAAACAATAGAGCTTTCCACCCTAATGCACCCATATCTCTCAACATGTTACCTGAAAATGCAGTCGTTTCAAACTATTATCTAATCTAAACTACTATTTAATCTTCTTTCATACAATCTATAGTACTGTCGCTCTGTCATACTATCTATTAAAATGTCTCCATAGTTCTGAATTGCTTTAAATTGTCTCCATAGTTGAGTTTCCATAATTGACTCTGTTCTTTCTATCTTTTTATCTATCATATATATCTGTCTTACTATCGATCTGTCATACTATCTATCTTACGGTCATGCTATTTATCAATCATATAACCTTATATCTTGTCTTTTTATTCACATTGTGTTGTTTATTTTGAAGCTGCCAGACTACAAGTCCAACTGTTAAAACTAACCACTGGGTTGTTCATCTCATACGCACACAGTATGACCAAAATCGTATATATCACAATACGAGTAATTTTATTTCACGGTAATGATATATCACAATATAGTTATTTTTGCTTTAAATAAGGTCTTTATTATATCAACATTTTTGATACCATAGAAATTTCATAATTCTTGAAAAAAGGGACAGCAGGAATATTAGACTGCTGTCACTTTAAGAGCTGCCCCAATCCAATATACTGTACTGTTACACGTTTTCTTTCTCAGCTGTTTGCTTTCACTTAAGACCTAAATTACTGTGTTTACGAGGATAGTTGCAAATATGGGCATTTTGAGACATAAAAGTTTGTGTTTTTAACTGTTCAAGGCCTATAAAGTGGCAAAAATAACTCCATTCAATACACCCGCAAAATATGAACAACGCCTCTATGACAGTGCATGCATGGAGCAAAATGAGTTCTCTTTTGCTGCTGATTGTGTTTCGACAGCTTAAAATCACTTGTTTTTAAACCACAATGCTTAAAAACATGTGCAAGTGATAAGTTTTCGTGGCCACGTAGCACAGCAATGTCACGTGAATGTGTAAACCGTGATAGAGACAAAATCTCTCCTGGCTGACAACCGGTAAATCGCCCAACCCTTAGGGCACACACAGCAACATTAACAGTGGACTAGATGCAGGTGTGGCCAGAGTAATGATTTCTGTAGTTGTTATGATCTAACAGAAGGTGAATATCTATGTTAGAGGCACAGTTATGATTTAGTATTGGTTTAGTTGGGACAATGTCATCCATGAGCAGTTTCAGCTCTATGGCTATCCTCTCTGCATTCATTCATGTCCAACATTCACCCAGTTGGCAAGGGGCTCCTTTAACAAGATAACACACCCTCACAGGTCTGTAGTGGCACAGTTGGAGGAGCATTCAGTGATGACACCAGTCCTCTCAGCTATTGTGGCTCCCTGGTAAAAGCTGATAGTGGGCAATGACATGTTTCCTGAGCAATGCAGATAAGGCATGTCACAAGAGAAGAGAATAAAGACTAGATGATTTTTCTATATCTGGCAACCACAGGCTCATATAAAACCATCATATGACAAAATATTGTATTATCAAAACATTAATATGCCTCAGGTGTCTTTTCAGCCTTGTAAGTTGCATACATGTGTCTGTAAGTGTGTGTGTGGGCAGGTCTGTTAGCTGACGGACATTGTGTGCAACACTCATAGTCTGAGCACACTGAAATGAATACATTAGCAAACACAAGAGCTGCAGCTGTCAGACAGAAAATGGAGGTTAAGTAGCAGCTCATGTTCCTTAGCAACGCTGCCATGGTGAGAGCTTTCCATTTTCTGCTGATCTGAGTTCAGTGTCTGTGTTTTCACTTTAGTCTGTCTGGAAAGGGAAAGACGATCCCAGATCGGTTTAATCTGCTAAATGTCTTTTTAAAAAATCTGTAAAATCTGTTTTGTGTCTAAACCGGGTTTGAGGCGGAAGAGAGACATTGTACGAATTATTGGAACAAGTTATGGTACAGCGTAAACAATGTTAAATGTTCATTCAAACAACGTAGGTTCATTATTCAAAATAATTATATGATAATTTAATTAAAATCAACATGAAATCAAAATTGACCTTCTTAATGGTGTTTCTGGTCTTACTGCAAACGATTCACAATCACTGTGAAATCAAAAATTACCATATTGTGTTCCTTAATAATGTTCCTGGTCTTTTTGTGAACATTCATCGCTACAAGTTACTCCAAAAAAAAGGCTTTAGGTATTGATTTAGCAAACTCATATTAAGTCCAGCTCCATTCTTTAATATATCACCCACTTTTTATGATGAAATCTTTTCTTGGTCCCACCCCACATTTTTTCCCAGTAAAATCTGTTGTGAATAGCAATTCACATTGACTTCAATAACTTTCTGTTGTCATCCTAAATTTTATTATATAAGATAGACACAAGTCATAAAATATAACAGCTCAGGATCTGCAGAGACACATACATGCATTGTAAGTAATAGAAGCCAGTCTCCCAACACACAAAAAGCAGATTCCATCCTGGGCTACCAAACACATCATAATGCTGCTATTTCCATGGTAACCACATTCTTTTTTTTAAGGTAACCAATGGACAAAATGATTCTTACATAAGTTCATCCCATAAAGAACAGCCTGCGGGGTCTGAATCAACACACTTGACCATATGAATAATCATTACATAGAATTAGCTCATATGGATTCGGTTTCCTACCTACCCTATAGCAGATTATTGAATACTGTTGATATTATAAATATTTTTTATAATAATTTAAATCTATCAGAAACATAATATAATATAATATAATTCATATAATAAACAGTTGTGCAGCTTAATCTTTGTAAAACATTTTTTATATCTTACTTACCCCAGGCTGTTGAATGGTAGTGCATTACAGTTTCCACAAACCCAGTACAACAATGATAATAATAAGAAATGTTTCTTGAGCAGCAAATGAGCATATTAAAATGATTTCTGAAGGATCATGTCACACTGAAGACTGGAGTAATGATGCTGAAAATATATCTTTGCCATCACAGGAATAAATTTAATTTTAAATATGTTTGTAAAATATTTCACAATATTAATGTTTTTACAGTATTTTTGACCAAATAAATGCAGCTTTGATGAGCATAAGAGACTTCTTTCAAAAACATTAAAAAATCCTAACTATTCCAAATGTGAAGCCAGTAATTGGGTCTTCGAATGGCTTTTGGATCATTTCTAAATTGGGAAAGAGGTTTAGTAAAGCACGCTTGTGTATTTTTTATTGAAGAGGACCATCACCAGGGTATATACAAGAATCATGGAGTTAAACTGAATACAGTTTAAGACCATTTTTAAGACTCTTTCCATACATTTTAAGACCTCATCGCCACTCCAAGTTTTAACCGGTTACATCTGCAACACTTTAACTTACATTTACTATATACTGTTTGTAAGATAGCACAACTAAACAGTCTTACTTTGTGATAACTCCTTATCAATGCAACATAATTCAGAAGGGGGAACGAAGCACAAGAGAATTAATTGAGTGACTATGCAACCCAAGAAACAAGAATTAGACCAATAAACAAAACTTGTTGAGGAGGGAAAATAAAGCTCTCCGAGCTAACGGGGCAATGAGTTCACGCTAGGGATGCAGCGATTAACCGGTTTCGCGATTAACCGTGCTTTAAAACGTCACGGTTAATTAATCGTAAAGGTTCCGCTAAACCGAGTGTTTCTGTTACACGGAACGGAACTGTTGCAGCTTGTGCAAAATGAAAACAAAGTTACACTAGCGGTGCACCAGCTTAAAATGACGTGCTTATCAGAGGCACGGAGGCTACTACATGCATTAGATTAACTGTGACAGAGGGACCAAACACCGAAACTCCACCAGAGAAATGCCTGTCGATAGTGTGGGACCATTTTGGGTACACCAAGAATGACCAGGGTGTCATTTAAATATTGCTGTAAAAAACTGCTGCTAAAGAGCGAATACATAAGGGATAGACTAATGCATGGCTAGCTGTACATTGAACGATTTTAATGCACGACGTGAAGGCAAGAACCACCTGACGCGAAGCTACAGCTCGTTAGCTCAGCATTCTGCCCGCTTCAGATCAGAAAGAGATGAAATAGTGCGGTAATATCACATTTATTCGAATTAACCAATTATAACATTTAGCTACTTGAATTAATTATTCGAAACACAAAACCCCACTATTGGGACAAATATACATAATGAAAAGATGATACAAAATTTAATACCTTGGAAAATGGCATTTAAGACTTTTTAATACTTATTAAGGGCCTTAATGTGATCTAAATTGATTTATCAACTTTTAATACTTTTTAGGAACCCGCGGACACCCTGTTCACATGCTAAGGTCAGGTTTAACTTCGCTGCATGGAATAAGGTTGTCAGGTAGGTGCTCTCTTTATCCTCATTACAGCCTCATTACCATGCAGACGTGTTCAGAGCAGGTTCAGATGTCTGACTGTAGGTCAGAGAATGTCATGTAATGTGTAAACACCTCACATCACACACACTCTCACACACTCAATGTTAAAATAAAACTGCTTGGCCAGCAGCACTCCTGGACTGTTTTTACAACAGAAAATCCCCAGGCTGACTTTCTGCAGTTCCGTTTGCTGAATATACATAAAGTTTGATCCAATGTAACTTGCAAAGGAGCACTTGAGAGTATTTTATTACATACATCTCAAGGAGGCATAGTCTACAGCCACATATATTCAACAAGCAGACAGTACAACATACGTTCTGTTTCATCTGTTCAACAGCAAAATACTCTTTAAAGATGATGTGTGTTATTTTTTGTGTGAAAATACACTGTCCTGTTGTAACGCATTAGTAGTGTCAAGCCACGTGAAGCCAAATGCAAATAATATCAGTATTTGCACAATCATTCACAACAGGGAAACATGAGTTTGTCATATCTCTGAATGATTTTAAATTCATAAAATATATTGCAGTGGATATGTATTAAATATGTTCAATACATTAAAACTGTAAAAAGTGTAAATAATTGTCATAATAAATGTATTTTATGTTTAATTATGTCAAACTTTCTAATCTGTTATTTAGGAATTAGCTTTTAATTTGCTCTGTTGGTAATCACATTACTGTTCTACTGTAAGTACATGTCCCCTGATACTCAATATAACTTTATAAGTAAAGTTGTTTTTAGGTACACCAGAATGTAAATAATCTACTTGAGAATTTGTTTTTCCTGAATCATTAAACAGTTAGATTTCATTAACTCATGTAAAAGATTATCCGAAAACCATTGCTGTATGTCAAATACAGAAAATGTAGTTACAAAAGATACTTTTTGCTTAAATGTTTAAATAAAAGTAATTATATAAAATGGGAACATAAGCGGCATCTTAGGAAGAGATGTATACTTGCTTCTAATCCATCTGAGGTGAGAGGCACGTCATGTGACCATAACACGTGAGCGTAGTATAGCAAGCTTGGCTAGAGATTCATATGCTAATATGTTTAGTTATTCTGGTTGAAAAACAACCAGAATAACATAGCAAACACCCTCTAGCCTCTGCTTTATACAAAAACCTCGCTCAAGTGTCGTCACACACTTCAACTCAGAAAACACACACTGTCACACTTAATATAAACACCAACACTAGAAGAATACACTAATGTCTATTCATTTATTTTACATTCAAACAGCTCAGAACATTATTAAACATTATTTTAACTTTCTTGTTTATGTTTTTGAAAGAAGTCTTTTATGTTCAACAAAGCTGCATTTATTTGATCAAAAATACAACAAGAAAGTAATATTGTGCAATATTATTGTAATTTAAACTGTTTTCTAATTGAATATATTGTACAAAGTTATTATTTAAGCAGTTATTACAGTCTCACATGATCCTTCAGAAATCATTCTAATGTTCTGATTTGGTTCTCAGTTATTATTGGTGCTCAATTATTAATAATGGTTCTTATAATTTTCAGTGTTGAAAGCAGCTTTTGCTGCCTAATATTTTTGTGAAAGCTTTTTTTTTTTTAATTGGGAATCGTTTGAAACATTATACTGTAAATGCCTTTACTGTCACTTTTGAATCATTTAATTGCATCCTTGTTTAATAAATGTATTAATTTATTACTTACCCTAAACATGCTAGTGTATCATAGTTTCCACAAAAAATATTAAGCAGCAACTGTTTTCAACATTGATAAAAAATAAGAAATGTTTCTTGAGCACCATTTTAGCCTATCAGAATTATTTCTGAAATATCATGTGACACTGAAGACTGTAATAATGACTGCTGAAATGTATAACAAAATATAATTTAAAAAGACATTTTGCAGATTTTAGTGACGTTTTTTTTCTTCACGATTACTCACAATTAATTACATTTTTGGTTACATAAATGTCAACACTTTTATTTTTCTGTTCCTGGGTGTGCATGTCCATATTTGCAATTGTGTTCTGAAGCTAATTAGCAACTATCTGGTCGGGTGGCAATAAAGTATGGTGAACGAGTGCAGAACATATTAAGCGCTGCTGTGGTCTTCCGTCATGGCTGGCTTGCTTCTACAGTACAGTAGGTAATCTGATCCGTACATAAACACCAGTGTGTGGTGGTGTCATTTCATTTCTGCGCTGGATTAAATGACTCATCAGTGATGTTGTGCTTCACAGAGGTGCAGCGGATGGTTATTTAGCAGCATCAGCACCTGACCTGCAGACATATGTTCCTGTCACGACATAGAAACTGAGCGATGTAACCACAGCAGGGATTGTAGATAAGAGCACTTCCTCTGTTTGCCTTTTAATAATCTGTCACCGCACTTCATTGACTCCTTGTCTGCATGTCAACCAATCACTGATAATCAATCCCAACATGCCCCATTAAAAATTCCACTCCAAACAAACTCCAGTGCTAACAGTTTCCTCATGTTGTTTGTGCATGGCTGTCTTATTGGGAATTCAACAGAATAACACCATTGTAATTGATTCAGTAATTTCAATACTTTCCGTGCCGTTATAAACAAATTAGCAGCAAATAACTGATTCAACTCTGATGTTTAGAGGAGAATTGATTAAGAATTAGGGATGCTCAATATATTGGTACCATATTGGTTATTAGTCGAAATTAGTTTTAATGTATCGCCATTGGTCAATATTGTATATATACTGTATATCGGCTATGTTGGATATTTAATTACGCATGCTCATTTCTTACCTTTCATACCTTTGTTGTCATCTAATGCTCAGTTATTCTTTACAGATATGTAATAACACTGTTGAATGTAATCTTTAGCAAATCTCAAAATGAACATCCATTTTTTCCTATTGTACTCTAAAATGTGATGTTCACTTTAAGAATTTAAAACAACAGATTTTCTATTTAGCTAGTTAGTTTTAGAGATTTATTTTTAATTTGTTTAGACAAAATATTATACAATATCTGCCATTTATAGTTTATCAGTACCAGCTAGGATTTGTATATCGGTGCATCCCTACTAAAAATAAATTGCACTGTCTGATAGTGCCATTTATTGCACAAAATCTATTATATAAACGTATGCAAATCAGATAACGGTGCAAAAAAGAACAGACCAGAGAATTTGTTTAAACAGATGGAAGCAAACTGACAGTTTGCATATTACTTTCAATTTGCACTCTTATTTCTAGTTTAAGGTGGAGAGCTGATACTCTTTTTGGTCTAGTGACAGTGGGAAATATCTGGAACTGTCGTAATGTTTTATTTTTAACAGCCTTTATGAAAAAATGCTACTTATCATTCATCTCTTTCCTGCCTCAGAGGCCAGGATGTGTTCCAGAGGTGCATGATAAACACCCAATAGTCTTAAACACACACACACACGTTTGTTTTTGTGAATTGTGGGGACATTCCATAGGCGTAATGGTTTTTATACTGTAAAAACTGTATGTGCTGTTGCCCTACACCTAAACCTACCCCTTACAGGAAACTTTGTGCATTTTTACTTTCTCAAAAAAACTCACTCTGTATGATTTATAAGCGTTTTGAAAAATAGGGACATGGGATAATGTCCTCATAAGTCACCTTCTCCTTGTAATACCTATGTCATACCCATGTCATTATACAAATTTGTGTCCTCATATGTCACAAAAACGCGCGAGCGCACACACACACACACACAAACAAACAAACAAACACAAACACACGTGTGTCTATCCAGCTCAAACACTACAAACCAGACTATCTTGCTCTCAGTTCTGGACAGTTTCTGTTTTTATGCAAAGATCAGATAAACCACTGTAATTTACTGTATTTAAGGTAAAAGATGTGTGCGTATCTGGATAAGCAATTTATATCCACTGTCAGCCTGCTGCAAGAACTAAAAAAAAAACCCTCAGAAATGGGAACTGGAAGGTGAAACCAGAATGTTAGGAGCTACAGACATCTTTAAATGATTTGTTCTCATGGTAAATGTTTTTTTTTTATTTTTTTTAAAGAAAGACAAACTTCAAAAAATGTCAGAGCAGCGGCCAGTAAAACGACATTCGAGTCTGGCTTGCGTCATTTCCCAATCCTGTTTCCACCTCTTCTTCCCATCATTTCCTTTGTCTTCTTAATTGTCTCCAAATATGAAATTAAAAAGATTTCAGCTCAAGTTTCAAGGCCTCAAACAAATGCGCATGCTTTTAATTTTTAAAAAAACACTTTTTTTTGCTTCTAATCAAATGTTGTAATGTTTTCGTTTCAGTGCTGATTGATTTGTTTTGAATGTAAGCTATTCCACTCACATTGCTTGAGTTTTTCAATGGGATTTATTTAGCCTATCTATTAATTCATTTTAATTCAGAAATTTCCTCAGGGTTTCCTCATGGTATGAAAATATGTTTCCGACAAGTACGCTTTTTACTATCACCAGGTGCTACTACACATTCTGGACTGTTACAGCTCTAGTCCCGGTTTACCTAATTGGATGTGATATAGTGCTTTAATTACAGTTAATGATCAAGTGGGTCAGATCCACCAAGGGTTCAGATTAACTCCAGGCCAATCAGCTGCACTCAGAGCTAGAGTAAAACAGAGAGATTTACATAAACCAACTGCTCATGTTTGTTTCAGTTATAGTTACCCTTCCAACATGGAAGATTAGGCTATTCACCCATTCACCCTGCAGGCCAACGGCCAAAACATCCCATACCAGATCAACTCCTGACATTTAATGCATATTGAATCTATACACCACATATTCATTTTTGCTATGATTTCGTATAGTAACTACTGCTTAATTGGATAAATATACTAATCCATATTGGAAGTCTTAACATCTAATAGTAGTTAGTAGTGAAATTCAAGAAGATACTAGTGGATTAGTCATTAGTGGATTAGGCTTCTAAAAAAACGCTGACATATAAATAGCCTAGTAGTTGCAAGTTTAGCAAGAAATAGGCCTACATGTTAAAACGACTTGCCAAAACCAATATTGTAGCAGCACAACTGCCTGAACATGAATATCAGGACATATCAGTATAAAAGATCGACTCTGTGTAACCAACAACCGTGTATTTTTATGTAGAACAAATCAATTGATTTATTGGGTTCTCTTTTAAACCAGCTGCCTCGCGGGTTTGTTAATAATACAATCAAACGTTGTGGAAAACCCGCAGTAAATCCTTCTTATTTCCGACAACAGAGGGAATCCCCACATATTCCCTTCCATTTCTCACGCTTTCACGCTGCTGTGGGGGGAAACACGTCTGATGTGAAAGCGCATTCACTGGCATGAGACGCGCTCGTATATTCGTTCCTTGGAGCGCAAAATCTCCAGAAAGCTACACAAATGCCGTCTACATTAAGTCTATGACTTGTGCTCGATTGTGTTTTGTGTTCCAAGTATTCCAATGCCTATGTGGTATTTAGAGGCAGACGTTTTCTCACTAAAATCTCTTATATCTATCCGTTCTTCTATCTATCTATATCGGAGCGTTCATCAGCAGGCAAACATAATGAACATCATTCAGCGGTTGCATGGAGATCCTTAACGCAGTTCCTCACCGTACAAGGCGTTTCGGGTTATCTGGCCTCCCATGACTCAACGCCGGGTCACTGTTTTGCGCTGGCCGCCTTTATTTCTCAAAGGTAGAGAGTGCGATAATTCCACACCGACATCATGCTGGAGGAAAAGATCTCTCGGCCCCCGAAACGAGATGTAAACAGTCGGACACTCCTCCTGTCTCGGTGCTCATTGACTGAGCGCGCGGACACCAGCGCCACACTGACTCATTTACATAGAAGGCGGAGTCTGAGAGCGCTTCACTGGGAGTCACGCCCCTCAACTACAGCCAGTGTTAATTTATTAATCATTTTGTTTTACCACATAGGTGCAAGGTTAAACAAGTGCGCAAAAAGCAAGACTTAATACATTTTAATAATACATACTCATTATATAATATAAACACGTAATAATACATTAATTATTATTAAAAAAATAAAATAAAATCCCTTTATGTCATACTTCAGTTTAAAGGGAGAAGAAGCTGTCTAATCTGCAAATGTTGAGTTTATGAGTTATATATATATATATATATATATATATATATATATATATATATATAAACTCACCATTTGCAGATTAGACAGCCTCTATTAGACAGCCTGTATTATTACGTGTTTATATTATATAATGAACTTTGAAAACTGTTGTATATATAGGCTTGCTTATAACTCTTGCTTTGCTAATGAAATATGGTATCGTTTAATAAATGAATATATATTACCAGTATATGGCATGTGTGTTCTCTGTATTAAAGGGGCCATATGATGCTGCTAAAAAGAACATTATTTTGTGTATTTGGTGTAATGAAAGAAACGAGATGTAAACAGTCGGACACTCCTCCTGTCTCGGTGCTCATTGACTGAGCGCGCGGACACCAGCGCCACACTGACTCATTTACATAGAAGGCGGAGTCTGAGAGCGCTTCACTGGGAGTCACGCCCCTCAACTACAGCCAGTGTTAATTTATTAATCATTTTGTTTTACCACATAGGTGCAAGGTTAAACAAGTGCGCAAAAAGCAAGACTTAATACATTTTAATAATACATACTCATTATATAATATAAACACGTAATAATACATTAATTATTATTAAAAAAATAAAATAAAATCCCTTTATGTCATACTTCAGTTTAAAGGGAGAAGAAGCTGTCTAATCTGCAAATGTTGAGTTTATGAGTTATATATATATATATATATATATATATATATATATATATATATATA
>NW_015557079.1:1530376-1532157 GCF_001515605.1 Sinocyclocheilus anshuiensis
TGTCACACACGGCGGGCTAGAGTGAGTGGCGGCCGGCGGATTCGACGAAGGAGCGTCCGGCGGGCTTGAGGCAACCACATATGACAAACCCGGGCTGGACTCCGCTTCGTCTACGGTGAAAGCCAATCCGGCGATCGACAGCGCGAAGTTGATGTATTTCCTCAGCGACCAGCACGGATCAGCTCTAGGCATGACGAAGCGGATATTGTCCTCTTTTGGAAGGCCAACCAAAGTAGTTTCGCTTTCACAACGAAACACAGTGCCTTCACGACATGGCGGCGACGGCAACAACTATACTACAGTGAGAATAAAAGTTATGCCTTCTTTCTTTGCATGAACATTTGGGTGGCGTTATGCAAATCTTCCCACATCGTGACGTAGACATGTGGGGGCGTGTTAGAACGAGCCATTTTAGGTAGGCGTGGTTAACTTTTATAAAGGATATCTCTTTGGATTTGAGACTTTAGTCTTTGTAACTTTACAGATCTTCTTTATGCACCAATAGCTTGTAACACTCCAAAGAGAAAGGAAAAATTTAAATCGCATCATATGACCCCTTTAACAAAACCATAGTGAACAAAAATGCTCGTTTGGGTGTCAGGAGGATGTGGTATATGCATACTTCTCTGATGCGGTTGACCTACAGCAATATCTCAAGAGGAAGTACAGCTTTCAATTTGAAGAAAAGAGGAAGTGCCAAAAGAGGAAAACATTTTTAAGCAAACACAAAACAATGGCAAAAACATGGGTAGATGATGTTTATGGTCATTTTCTGTTGTCTTTAAGATACAGTAAAACTCCAAACTCTAAAAAGTATACATGGCCAACCTATCAGAAGAATGGCTAAATTAGTCTGTTACCCCAAAACTCTTTTCTCCCTAACTTTCTGGGAATATTGTTCTTTCTTTTCTGTGACCCTTGTTAAGAATTATGACCTCTTAATGTAATCTCGGGTCAATACTTACTGTGACCTCACTGATCTGGGACCAGGTTCTCATAACCCAGATTTTAACCTAATCCACTTCAAGAAATGTTTCTTCAGCCAGTACCATCGCTGACACAGTTCAAAGGGTGGCTAATTCATCACACTTTAGAATTGACATGGCAGAATTTCATTTATGTTACCTAAAGATATAAATACAGTATAAGTCAGTTAATAAACAAAGAGCTGGAGAGTTTTGCTATTAGAAGTTAATAAATAAATGTGATTAAAAAAGGGCAGGGAGGACAAAAACTCAATTAAACTCATTCTCACTATTGCCTCTCTGATTACGTGGAAAACATTATCCACTAAAATCACGTTAGCAATAATATTTACTTTTTTGCCTTCCCCTTTTTAACAATTGGAATTTTGAAGGGAACCATAACAAACCACAGGCCTTCGCTCCAGTACACCACCACTTTCATCAAAATGAAATCATCGCTTGCTCCACAACGATGGGCTGATTGGTGCTCTCTCACTCACACATGCTGCACACATTTTTGGGAGCCCATGCCCGAAACTCACAAGCGCTTGTGCTACTTTTGTGTTCAGGAATAGGGGATTGTCATACGACTTTCATTAGCACCGCTATGAATGATGAATTGATATCCTTTTACAATACACGACAAAATTAAATTAATGATGCTCTTACAAAACCTCCTCTGAGAAATATGACAGTGCTTGTTTGCCATTTAGTGTTTTTTTGGGTTGTTTTTATTGAGAGGTAATAAAAGGTCATGCAGTTGATTTTTTTTCATGAGATTGATTACTTTTTCTTTTCCATAAGGCTATATATATA
>NW_015557079.1:1532242-1534020 GCF_001515605.1 Sinocyclocheilus anshuiensis
GGCGTGGTTGACTCTTAACTTTTATAAAGAATATCTCTTTGGATTTGAGACTTTAGTCTTTGCAACTTTACAGATATTCTTTATGCACCAAGAGCTTGTAACACTTCAAAGAGAAAGGAAAAATTTAAATCGCATCATATGACCCCTTTAATGAAGGCACGCTAGGGATCACAGGACGGGAGACATCAGGCAAACCAAAATGAGACTTAACAGCAGACAGAGAACTAGGAACTGAGAACACTTTAAATACACAGACACCAATGGGACACACCTGGGAGCGAATTAACTAATTAATCAAAACACAGCTGGAGACGAATACACACAATGAGGACAGGAAAAGGAAGGACCAAATAAGGGCAAGGAAGGCACACGAGGAGCAAAACACAAAACACGGACCAGAGTCTGACATAACTCCCCCCTCCCGGAAGGCGCGTCCCGCGCCATACGTTACCAGACGGAAGGCCTCCAGGGCGCCGTGGTGGATCTGGCAGTTCGGGGCGCCATGGCGGATCAGGGGACTCAGGACGCCATGGCAAAGCAGCCTCCGAGGCCACAGCCCCACCCCCGCCCTGGACTCTACGGCTGGAGCCCTACTACCCCCCAAAAAGAATACTTGGGGAAGATTTCGGGCTCCGATGCCCTCCGTGTGCCATAACCGGTGACTGGAGCCCTCCCTGGACTTAACTGGGGATCTGGAGCCCTCCCTGGACTTAACTGAGGATCTGGAGCGCTCCCTGGGCTTAACTGAGGATTTGGAGCCCTCCCTGAGCTTAACTGAGGATCTGGAGCCCTCCGTGGGCTATACTTGGGAACAGGAGCCCTCCGTGGGCTATACTCGGGAACAGTAGCCCTCCGTGGGCTATACTCGGGAGCAGGAGCCCTCCGTGGGCTATAATCGGGAACAGTAGCCCTCCGTGGGCTATACTCGGGAGCAGGAGCCCTCCGTGGGCTATACTCGGTAACAGGAGCCTTCCCTGGGCTCGACGGGGAATCAGGAGCCCTCTGTGGGCTATACTCGGGAACAGTAGCCCTCCGTGGGCTATACTCGGGAGCAGGAGCCCTCACTGGAGCGAGCTCTGGTGCTGGAGCCGACACTGGAGCGAGCTCTGGGGCAGCCGGCGGGCCTTTCTTCAGAGCGGCCAGCGGGCTTGTGGGAGCCGTGGCCGGCAGACTTGATAACGGCGCGGCCGGCGGGCTTGAGTGAGCCGTGGCCAGCAGGCATGACAACGGCGCGGCCAGCGGGCTTGTCTTCGGAGCAGCTGGCTGGCTGGAGTGAGCCGCGGCCGGCGGGCATGACAACAGCACGGCCGGCGAACTGGACTTCTGAGCGGCCGGCGGGCTTGTCTTTGGCACGTCCGGCGGGCTGGAGTGAGCAGCTGCCGGCGCGCTTGACAGCGGGGCGGTCCTCATATAGCGGGGAGAAGAAAAGGGAAAACAAAATATGACAAAAACGGAAATAAAAACACGGGAGAAGTGGTGCCGCTTACTGTCTTGGTCTGGTCTTTTGTCACGACACAAACACGAGGATAATGGGAACTAAGGAGCGAGGAGACGAGCAATATACAAAAACAGTATTTAATCCAGGGAACACAGGGTACATCAACACTGGAGACAGCAGGAAACACATCCACGTAATGAGTAGACCAGACAAAAGGGAAACTGAACAGGCAGGAACTTAAATACAAGGGTAATTAATAGAACACAGCTGAACGGAATCATAATTAAAGTAAACAAGGACAGGAAAATGACCAAATAAGGAAACACAGAAAGGCACATGA
>NW_015557079.1:1534030-1535701 GCF_001515605.1 Sinocyclocheilus anshuiensis
ACTGGAACTGGGAACGGCACTCCTGGCCGAAACTGGGGAACTGGATCCCTTGGAACTGGGAACGGCACTCCTGGCCGTCACTAAGGAACGGGATCCTCTGTAACTAGGAACGGCACTCCTGGCCGTGACTAAGGAACTGGATCGTCTGGAACTAGGAATGGCACTCCTGGCCGTGACTGGGGCTGGAGCCGACACTGGAGCGAGCTCCAGGGCTGGCAGGCTTGACATCGGTGCAGCCGGTGGGCTTGACATCGGAGCGGCCGGCGAACTTGAATTCTGAGCTGCCGGCGGGCTTGTCTTCGGAGCGGCTGTTGGGCTAGAGTGAAGCGCGGATTTGACAACGGTGCGGCCGGCGAGCTTATCTTTGGAGCGGCCGGCGGGCTTAAGTGAGCCGCGGCCGGCGAGCTTGACAACGCCGCGGCCGGCACGCTTGACAGCAGGACGGTTCTCATACCACGGGGAACAAACAGGGAAAACAAAAAAAACAAAAGACTATTTAAAACAAAAACAAAAACACGGGAGAAGGAGCGCCGTTTACTGTTTCGGTCTGCTGTTCTGTCACACACACACACTGGGAGTGCAGGAACGAGCGAGGAGACGAGGAATAAAGTAAATCAAAAAGGTTTTAAATGAAGGCACACTGGGGATCACAGGACAGGAGACATCAGGCAAACCAAAATGACACTTAACAGCAGACAGAGAACTAGGAACTAGTAAATACACAGACACCAATGGGACACACCTGGGATCAAATGAACTAATTAATCAAAACACAGCTGGAGACGAATACACACAATCAGGACAGGAACAGGAAGGACCAAATAAGGGCAAGGAAGGCACATGAGGAGCAAAACACACACAAAACACGGACCAGAGTCTGACAATACATATATATGATACATTTTAAAGTGCTCATAATCAGATTACTATTATTTTTTATATATTACATATATTATTTAAACAATGGCAGTAAATTATTCATAATATATTTATTTGACTTAATTCTTATTTTTCCCTCTTTAAGTTTTCTTTAAATTAGTCATTATTATGATTTAATTAATTATTTAATAGCTTTTCATCACCTCACAAAGCATTCCGTTTTTTTCAGTTTGGGAAACCTGTCGTAATTTAATGTGTAATTTATGATGTTGATAAAAAAAAAAAACAGAATAAGAGTATTTCTTACAAATTATGTCAAAAGTAATCAAAAAGTATTAGTAGTAATCAAAAAGTAGTTACATACTAGTATTAGTACATTACTAACTACAATTTCTGTTATATAATTTGTTTTCAGCAATGGACTACAATTTATTAAAGCAATAAGCCCCAAGAAGCCGTGGTTTACAGTGAATGTATAACAGCTAAGGGGCATTGTCGGATCACTTCCTCCTCACTCTTAACCTCAACATGGTTCCTGACACCACGCATACCCCTACACATGTCACTTTTCGACGTAACGTATGCTCTCTCTCACCCTCCCGGCTATCTGCTATGGTTTCATCTTTGCTTCCTTCCCCTGAACAGATATCATCTCTTGATGTTAACCGTGCTACTGATACTTTCTGCTCCACTCTTACGTCTTGTTTAGACACTGTCTACCCCTTGTCTTCCAGGCCAGCTCGTACCACCTCTTCTGCCCCTTGGCTATCTGATGTTCTCCGTGAACATTGT
>NW_015557079.1:1536340-1540076 GCF_001515605.1 Sinocyclocheilus anshuiensis
CTTTATTTGACCCTCTAACTCTAGCACTTTCTATTCTATTTTAATTCTACTTTATCTATATTTATCTTATTTTTTTATTTTTATTTAAAAAAACAACAACAAAAAACAAACACTAGCTTTCTATTTTTTCTATTCTATTTACTTGTTTTTCTTTGTGTGTGTGTATATATGTGTGTGTATAATATATATATACATACCTGTATATATATATATATATATACAAAGAGCAAATGGTTTTCAACTACTCTCACCATATAATTATTGTAATTGCTTTATGTACCTATAAACCTGAAATGACTGGAAGCACATTGAAATTGGCTGCCAAAGTGAGATACTATCTCATTAGAACCAAGAGACAGGCAATGCAGGAACAGCACTTATAGATGACTTGACAAGCACTGCGGCTGAACCCCAGCCTGCATTTGAGTACTGGGGAGACAGCCAAGGCTATTATGCTGACCTTTAGGATTCAGATCCCAAAGTGGGAATGTTCCTTTGCAGATACGCCATCAATCCTGCAGTCACAGAGGAGTTTGCTAAGGCTGAATATTCGTGTGTGTATTGTGTTTGTGCATGCTGTATAAGGTTATCACGAGGTTGCCCCTCTCTACTTTTAATTCCAGATACATATTCTCTTACATAATACACTTAGAGAGAGAAAAATGTTTTATAGGGGCTCTGCTAATAGAGCAATCTATTATATTCCACATCCTATGTCAAAATACTTCAGTTTACA
Organism: Sinocyclocheilus anshuiensis; assembly: GCF_001515605.1. NCBI lineage: Eukaryota > Metazoa > Chordata > Actinopteri > Cypriniformes > Cyprinidae > Sinocyclocheilus > Sinocyclocheilus anshuiensis. The sequence continues at coordinate 1,537,077 of NW_015557079.1, forward strand.
TTTTATAATTACACCTCATAATTACATTAAACCTGCACAAAGTCTCAACCTCGAATTATTAATGTCATCTGTTTTATAATGCATTGTCGGTCAATTAGTTAATTGATTGTTTTGAAACTGTTTTTAGTAAGAAATTGGCATTTATTTTATTCCACAAAAAAGATATTCATTAGGCTTTTTGCACAGTTCTCTGGAAAAGCAGTTTTGAACTTTTTGATCCCAAAGAACTTAACGTATACAGGCAGCCAATATATTTGACACATTTATAATGTGTAAGGAGAATATTAAGAACCATATTAAAAAGACAACATGTTATTTCCAACATTACATGATTATTTTTTTTATATTTTTACTGTAAATCTATATCTAGTAAAATTTATCTAGTAAATGTTTTACTTTGCATTAATCTAATATTTCAAACCTTTTGCATAATTTTGTTGTTATGTGTATATAATAAAATATATATTCTCTTGTAGCAAACATCCACAAAACATTTGCAAAAAAAAAAAAAAAAATCCTGCTTTTAAATACTTGATTCTGATTGGTCAATATTTTTGTATACTGACTGCTAAACTATATCACGATATTGACCATTGTCCAAAGCAAATTATTTTCTTTGTAAAGTAACTGTGCTAGTTTCATGTCTTGCATTGCTCCACTATTTCTTTCTTTTCACATAGTACAATAATTTCAACCTAATTTAATAATCTATTTTCTATATATTTGACAAGTAGGCATGTGATGCAAAATAATGTATCTCCTTCATTATTGCAAAATAAACCCTTAAGAAAGATTACTTTTTCTGGGTTTCGTCTGCAGCAACTGACTATACATTATCCATTACTTATTTTTACCAATATACATCAGATTGTATGTGTTTAACTGGAACTCAGCCATGGATACTATTGTATCACAGTCCATGCCATATTTCTTTCTTCATAATAAATCTGATTACATAAGCACCTTTGTTTGCCTTTTTCTCCCTATATATTCCCTGTTGCTACTCCATCTGTCTACAATTGCTGGCGTTTATGTTGGCCATACGGGGGACTTTTCCTGACATATGGATAAACACTAATCAATCTCACTATGGCTTGGCACGGTCTGACACTGAGTGTTCTTTAGTTGCTGGTGTTAAATAAATTAAATGTCCAATTGGGGTGATGTGTTGGACTTTGAGACTGCATGTGCCTCCATTATGTGCTATTGTGAGCTTGAGTGAATAGTACACTCTTGAATGATACGTTTGGTCATGATGCCTCAAGCTGAGTATCTCCTTTTTTTTGTTTGGTGGTAGATGAGAAAACTGCAGGCCAGAGCCAAATTTAGCTTGATAATATTGATCAAGGACAGACATTGCTGCTAGTGTCATGCCGTGCAAGCTGGAGTGTATCAAGTAAATACTCCCTGTCCCCCAAAGGTGCATGTCTCTGTGTGTAATGTTGGGGATATGAGAGTGTGCACGCTCTCATTTTTACTGCCATCATCTGCTGTTGAACAGCAGCTGCAGAGTAGTGGAGGTTTCCACGACAACCAGCGTTCACGGTTGCACAGGGTTCAAATCACACATGTCCGCTCAGATAAAGAAATACACAGTACATTCACATGAAATGCAAATGTTTGTAATCTGTATGCAATTATGTACATTTAAAGTTAATGTCGATGTATGTTAACATTTAAAAATGAATCTATATTAGTTTTAATCAGTCATTATAATGACAGTCTGCTGAAAAGGCTAGGTGAGTTGATTTAGCTGACCTGTATAAAGTGTTTTGATCTAAAAAAAAAAACAAAAACTAGGATGTTATGCTGATCTAAGCTGGGATCCCAACCTGGTTTTACTGGTTTTAGAGGGCAATTGTTTCCATACACTATACTGTGCAGTATTAGCTATATGTAGTACTGCTATATATATACTGGTTCAAACGGTAAACCAGTTTGAATTATGCACACGGTATGAATTTTTTTTAAAGAAAAAAGGCATGTCAGTACAAGTGGCTAAGCAACGTAGAATTGAATTGAGAGGAGATCCCTGTTAACTGCATACACTTCTGACTAAGGGTTAGAGAACTATTAATAACACACAACTAATTCTTTAACTGGGCAAATAAACCAACTGTAAACGGCTGTTTACAGTTGATGCTGAAGTTGAATGCAAAGAGAAGAAAATACTGTAGCAGGCAGAGCAAGATCACTGTTCATGATGCACAAAATATTGGAAGAAAACCCAAAATACTGAATTGGGGTGGGGGGTTTATATGAATGCATATCTGAGGGAAACTGACTGTCTTTATAAAAGTTTAGATGGTATTTTCTTTTCATATTACCTCCATATAATGCATATTATTGTGGTATTTAAAACTGCAGCGAAACATTCTAAATGCTGCTGTTATGCTGTTCCATAAGTGCCACCTGCTGTCAGACACTGAATTTGCATTCTCATTTCTCCCGTCTGCTGTTTTTGTTTCATGCAGATGTTTTATGTAGCATAATTTCACAAAGCTAAGGTCAGACCATTCTGTTGTTGCTTTAAATTTTGAAATTATACAATACAGCGGGTAAAATAAGTATTGAACACGTCACCATTTTTCTCAGTAAATATGTTTCTAAAGGTGCTGTTGACTTGAAATTTTCACCAGATGTTATGTGTAATAAAATGGAATGACCCAGGGAAAAAGTATTGAGCTACTGAAATGTATTTAATACTTTGTACAAAATCCTTTGTTGGTAATGACAGCTTCAAGACGCCTCCTGTATGGAGAAACTAGTCCAGTCTAGTAGTATGTCTGCTAAATATATGCTAACACTTTATTTTGGTGGTTCCCCAACAGACAAACTGACTATAAGCAACTTTGCAAGTACGTCAACATTCTACCTACCCTAACCTTAACCTAAGTCTACTAATACTCCAATAAGAGTTAGTTGACGTGTAGTTGCAAAGTTGCTTATAGTCAATAGACTAAGGGGACCATCAAAATAAAATGTAACCTAACATATAAA
>NW_015557079.1:1540483-1564939 GCF_001515605.1 Sinocyclocheilus anshuiensis
CAAATAAAACAAAACAAATAAGTTCAGAAATTAAGTTATGTGTAATAAAATGGAATGACACAGGGAAAAAGTATTGAACACATGACGAAAGGGAGGTGCAAATAGGCATGGAAAGCCAGGACACCAGCTGAAATCTATCAGTAATTAGAAAGCAATCCTGCCCCTAGTCAGTGGAAATTAATATTAGCTGCTTCAGTCCCAACACCTACAGTACCAGGATGATGAAGATGAAACAAGGGTGGACATTTCAGCAAGACAATGATCCCAAACACAGCCAAGAAAACTCTCAATTGGTTTCAGAAAAATAAAATAAAGCTGCTAGAATGGCCCAGCCAATAACCTGACTTGAATCCAATAGAAAATAAGAACTAAAGATCAGAGTTCATAGAAGAGGCCCGCAGAACCTTCAAGATTTGAAGACTCTGTGGAAGAATGGGCCAAAATCACACCTGAGCAATGTATGCGACTAGTCTCTCCAAACAGGAGGTGTCTTGAAGCTGTCATTACCAACAAAGGCTTTTGTCCAAAGTAATAAATACATTTCAGTAGTTCAATACTTTTTCCTTGTGTCATTCCATTTTATAACACAGAACTTAATTTCTGAACTTATTTGTTTTGTTTTCTTTGTATGTATGGATTACTTGGGTTGTTACCGACATCTGGTGAAAATTTCATGTCAACAGCACCTTTAGAAATATATTTACTGAGAAAAATGGTGACGTGCTCAATACTTATTTTACCGGCTGTATAACTTACATTAAAAACTGCTCATACTATAATGTAGCATGTTTTTTTTTTTTTTATTTTGTGATTAAAATGCAGATTTTAGGTTCTGCAAGTGTTTCATGCAATCTGATTCACATAAACCATGAAACCGCCAGAATCCTAAAAAAACAAAAACGTGACACCGATTTTTGGTCAAACTGCCCAGCACTAGCTATATGTACATTAAATTTCTATATGAAATAGATTGTCATATGAAGAAAAAAAAAACATTTATGAAACCTATTAGAAAATGGAAGACATGCAAAATTGTTACAAAACATATAAACAGAGATATTTTGTGTCATATATGATTAAAATATATACTGTCCACATATTGTCAGACTCTGTTCCATGTTTTGTCTGTCTTGTTCCCCAGGTGTTCCTTTCCCATGTTTAATTTGTCCCAGGTGTTCCCCATGATGTTTCATTGCTCCCAGGTGTGTCTCGTCATCCCCTCCTCCTGTGTGTGTGTGTATACAAAGTGTTCCCAGTCCCAAGTTCTCTGTCCGCTGTGAACGTCTTCGTGTGAACGTCTTCGTGTGAACGTCTTCTTGTGTTCGTCTCCCTTGGTGCAAATAAAGTCTTGGTAAAGTATTCTCCAGCGTCTCCTCGTTCCTCGTGTGTGTGCAACGTGACACATATATGGTTGCATCATATAATACCATCTAAAATAATTATTAGTATTAATTTATGTATGTACATAAATTTGACTATGGGAATTTCATATATGTTATAAACATATACCCAGAAAATGTACATATGTAAAAATTATATATATTGCCATATATGTTACCATATAAAATTACACTTGATGTAGAGCAATATATCTCATAATTACCTTCCCTAATTACACAGTTGCACATCCATCGTCTGAACCAATTAAACAGAATTTGGTTAAACAATTTTGTTAATGATGTAACAAGCAGATGGTGGAGTAATAACTTCTGTTATTCTCAAGATTGCAATTAATGTACAGTTATCAAAGTTCATTTACACAAACAGAAAGCCATTGCCATACACATGCGGTTCATTCTGTCAGCAGCTTTGTTTCTCCGAGCAATGTAGTTTCTCTAGATGCTGTTGCTACTTTACATTTCATTTTTGTTCTCCTTCGATTTGCTTTATTTGATGTTCAGTCCATCACAAGTTGCTTCCTATGTCACACTCCAGGTTTCCTTAAACATTTATGCACATGTGCACTCTTTCAAAATGGCACTGATTGTTGACATGCTAATAAATAAAAAAAAATAATGTGTGTATGCTGTGCAAGTTCATATGGAATGAGAGATATAGATTGTACTGCACATAAGCAAAGACCAATTCTCTCATCAGTATTAACTAGCATACATAATACTAGCATATTGGCTGTATGTTAGTACTAACAGTACTAATTTTAGATCCCTTAATCCCACTCCATATTTAAACTTAACAACTAACTATTAATAAGCAGCAAATTAGGAGTTTATTGAGGCAAAAGTTGTACTTAATAGTTAGTTAATAGTAAGAACTGGACCTTAAAATGAAGTGTGACCCCATTTTTAATGTCAACAGGAAACTAGACTTCTAACCACAGGTTGAGAGTTGTAGTTCTAACTACACAAGTTTGTGATGCTGTTCATAACCATCATTGCCCATATAGAACCAGGTATGGCCATCTGGATTTTCCACTGTTGTCGGTACCCCAAGGTACATCAAAGAATACCATGGTATTACCATCATGGTGTTACCATGATACTAAAAAAAAAATGTATTGTGTGCAAAGCATACCATAGTAAATGGTGTACAGGTAGGTGAAGTAAATCCAATATAGCAAGAGTAGCAAAGATTATTCTCTCTGAGTCACTGCAGTAACTAAATATGGAGGCAGCTGCAGAGAGAAGCCGAGGAGGGTCTACAGACACACATGCACACACACTCATAAAGTCTCTAAACAAAACGACCATTCAAATACAGATCTCTAGTACAGCAGCATACCATGTGCAAAATATTACAAAGAAACATTAGATGCTCTCATTATTACAGACATGTGCAGGGAGAGCGAGAGAAGTAAACAGCTCAATACTGGAGCTCTCTTTGCAAAAATGACTGTGGTGCAACCGTGGTATCAAATGGTAATAAAATTCAGATGAATGATTATTATATTCACATATAATTGACATACCATGGTATCAGCGTGATACGTGCATGTAAAAAAGTACGTCTGTTTAGTATGTGTCTGTTCATATACAATTAAAGAGCTGAATTGAATGTTGCATTTTTGTTTAAAGCATATTGTAATTTTTTCCCAAAAGGTCTAAGAGGACAAATCCGAGATCATGGTATAATTTGGGAACTGCCTGTGGAATAGCCCTGCCTTAAACTCTCTTTAGTGTTAATTTTATACATAATGTGCCCTTATTTCAGAGTACATTCTGGGTGGAGGCTTGTACTCAATGGACTTAATAAAAGAGAAGAGAGTTGTGAGCTGACAGTGAACCAGAGATGAAAGTCAGTTGGTAATAGGATCTGTCATTGAGGTTTAATAATACACACACATGCACACAGATTGAGCAGGATTATCTAAAAGGAGCCTTATAGCTGGTTGTATGAGGCTTAAAAGTAAGATATTCTAGAGAAGGAGGATCAGTATTATTAAAGTTAAAGCATAGATCATTGCAATGATACTTACTGAAGAGATGGATGAATAGATAGATTTTTTGTCTACTAGCCATTATCTCTGGCCCTACGTCCTGAGGTCCATATGGTATTACTTGCAGAAGTCATGTGTATCATGGAAATGACTGATCTGATCATTACAAGCTGTTTATTATTCATTATATCAGTGTTAATCCACTCCAGCTGTTCCATATTTTCAAATATTGCGTTGAGGTAAATTTGATTCTTCATGAGTAATGGGCTGTGTTGATGATTGCGGTTTTTGAAAAGGCCTGCAAGAACTGGACCAGATAACCCAGATGAGCATTTTCAGAATTTATGTCTTGTGATTTTAGCACCACTTGTGATTGCTTTCAGCTTGCGCTGTTAGCATTATAATGCACCACAAAATCATGCAGAGCTTTCACTTTGAATTTTATAGCAGCAGTTAAAGCGACCTTATCTCGCATCTAACCACATGTTATATCAGCTTACTGGGCTGCACATGTTTTAGGTTTTTAGTAAAGGGTTTTTGGCTTGAACACAGGGTGCAGGTTCAGCCTGAGATCAGTAGTGAAAGGTAGCAGTGTGTGTAGCCCGTAGGGCTCCAGGATCAGATTGCAGGTAGTGCTGTTAATTGCAGACGATGAAGGACAAGACAGAGCTTGAAGGGTGAAGTGTTGACCTCTAGCTGAGCTTCACTGCAGGAGGACTTTAAGGACAGTGGGTAAAAGATTTATAGGGGACATAATCATGGAAGACCTGATTTTCTTTGCTCTTTTGAACACAAACACACAAAAGAGAAAAAAAGGCAGTGTAGACACATTTTAATATTCAAGATGCGAGGTTCTTCCAGAAAATTTGAAATAAAATTAAAAACATCTTATTTAAAAATGTTTATGTTTATGACATATTCTGGGAGCAAAATGAATATAATAAAATAATAATAATAAAGACAATTCTTCTTCTTCTTCTTCTTCTTTTTATTGTTTAAATAATACAATCAACGAGTAAACTATTGATTGATTGATTGTATTATGATATGACCCAATGTGATTATTGCTAATTTTTAAAGCTTATTTTATTTTTAATGTGAAATGATCATTTGTTTTAAACAATAAAATAAAAAAGTAAAATAAAATAAAAATTCTAAAGACCTCTAAAGAATTATTATTATTATTATTATTATTTAAATAATACAATCAATATGTTTTTATTACTATATTTTATTTATTTATTTATGATATGGCCCAATGTGATTATTGCTCATTTTTTAAGCTTAGTTTATTTTTCCTGCGCACACGTGAGGTGATCATTTTTGGAGAAGAGTGGTCAGAAATGGACCCTGAAAGTCAAAGCCGCTTTCTGTCTCTCTCGTGTACCTCTGACAGATGGCAAGCGGGATAAAAACTCTGCAAATAAAAAGTGTAATCCCGTCCTCACATGGGTCGACACTCACTCGCCAGATTATCCTATCAGAGAGAGAGAGGATAGTGTAAATGGCAAAGGCGAGGCAGGAATTGTTTTCCTCTTGGCTCCTAAGTGGATAAAGAGGAGGTTTAAAAGAATGAATGGACAAAAGGCTATTAAAATAAATAAATAATAATTTATCATGTAAATTAATAATAATAATAATAAATTAATTAAAAAAAAAATATATATATACAATTGCATTTCCAAAATTTAATATAATAATAATAATAATAATAATAATAATAATAATAATAATAATAATACTGGATAATAATAATAATGGATTTTGCTTGTAAAATGCCATAATCCCTTAAAATATTGCTTCCGACTGCAGCTCACTATAGGTTTTGAAGCAGCATCAGTGTGTGGCTGAGTATGATGTTAAAGTTAGATGTTAAAGTTACTGTGAAGTCAAAGATGACATACACCATTCGCTCATGGGAAGTGGTTGTGTAATGCTAGCTACTCTTTTATATAGTTTTATCTTGAAGAATACTGCAGTACAAACATCATTTAAAATGCCTCCGGTGCTAAAATCCCTGATATTAAAATATCACAATACACGGGCCAGGGCTCTGATTGTGTAATACTGCAGGACCTGAGCACAGCAGCCCAAACGCTTGTATTTTTATCATGCTGAGCGCTATGTCAACACGGCATCTATAGGTCAAAACGCACAAGCACACATGCTGGGGCCCACACAGTGCAGTCTAGGCCTGAGGGCCGCGATGTGGAGGTGGATAAAGACAGCGATGAGGAGGAAAAGAGAGAATGCTGGTTCTTTGGATAATGTCCCACAATATGGCAGTTATATTACCAAAGACTCAAAATATGGTAGGTTTTTCTGTTCTCCAACATATAGACACAACAAATAGTGTCACTGTCGCCAAGAACCACCTACACAACAAACAATGCAGTACTGTTTATCTGCAAAACAACATTTCAATATGAATTGCACGGGAATTTTCATGAATAAAAAACAAAATGGGCCTAAAACGTTTTCTTTTTCAACAAATGATCAGAGAAAAGTGCATAACCTAAATATCAGGCAGTATTATATATGCTCTTTTGTTTTCAGATCAGTTGAGCTTTACCAACATTATATTGAATTTTTTTTCCCCCGTGTGTAATTTTGTATTTTTCTAGTGCTAAACATCAAAATTACATAAACCAAATTTAAAAAAAAAAAGAAAAGAGATATAAATGTTGAACTATATATATAACTTGAAAGTGCCACATGACTTGGAAAAAAGAAATGTAATATTGACAGTCAAAACCAATCAAAGCTAATTATTACTTTTCTATAGTTACATGGAAGAGATTTCAATCAGTTGTTGTTATATGGCATTGGGTCTGTGGACACAGTGTACTGTAACTCAGAGGGGAAAAAAATCATCTGTTTCTGCATCTGGTTCTTGGTTGGTTTGGACTCCACCTGTGATGTGGTGGGGGAAACCCCAACAGGGAGTCTCACCAGGGGGCCGAACACCTGACTGATCACGCATGGCTTATAAAGCTCTGAAATGCATTAAAACATGGACAAATCCCCCAACTAAACTTACAGAGAATCCCTTTCAACTCTAAAGAGAAACTTGGCAATAAACTCCCAACAACAGGCAAGCTCTAAGTCTGGTATTACTTAACTATGAAAATACACATCCAGTACATTGAGGCGATCTAAAGGGATAGTTCATCCAAAAAAGAAAATGTTGCCATCATTTACTCACCCTCATGCCATTCCACACCATTTGCGTTTCTTTTTCTTCTCTATTTTGGTAGATGTCTCAGTATTTTTTTCATATACTGTGCAAATGAACGTCTTTATTCATAGGCAAAAACAGCTGAAACATTCTTCAAAATATCTATTTTTGTTTGTTTTTGGAACAGGAACAACACAAGGAAGAATATAATTTCATTTTCATTTTTGAGTGAACTATCCCTTTAAGGCTCTGTTCAGAATAGCATACTACCTTACTACTCAGACTACAGTATGTCTACTATGAATATTACCATGGAAATATACATGCATGCAATGAGTTCACATGACAACAATGTAGCATATGTTGCCCAATTCACAGGAATGATAACTATAAAGCTAACAAAAATTAAATTTTGCTTACATTACCATTAGGTTATGAACATGCTATTTCTGAATGTTCTTTGAATGTCCAGTTTATAAAAACGTTTTCATGGTTATGTAAAGGACAAGGGAACATTCAGTTATAGTTGTGGTGGACTTATATACTTAGTTATCTTTATTGAGGTAGTTCTCATACTTGACGTAAACAGCCCTTCATTGTAAAAGAAAAAGACAACGCTTTCAGTAAATGCTGTGCAGAACGCTAGTATTCAAATTTGAACATAACTTATAAGACTAACACCATTTGTGAAAAGAGGAAAACTCATAACTATCTACCATTTTTGATGAATCTTACTTACACACTGTAGTTTGCTTATGATAAATGAGCCTTGTGTTCTGCTGGCATTCAGAGCTCTTCTTTACAATCAGACAAAGCTACTTTTTGGCTTCCGAAAGAGCTGGTTGCAGCCAGGGGGTCAGATCAGTGCTGCTTTTAAGGGCTCTTTAATCATATTGTCAGGTTCCTCAGTTGAGTCAGTTCCCACGATTACTCATAGCCACAGCTTCACAAATATAAACTCATGTATCATCTGTCTGGACCCAGGCTCAGAGGAATGAACAATGATCGTTCTGTCTCTGTATATCTAATTATAGATTTCAAAACACAAAGTTTGTATAAGGTCCAGCAAAACTGGGGATCAAGATGTTTCACTTTTGGAGCTACCATTTGTTGTACCGCGTGTTGTGTACATCTACTTTCTACTTTCAGTCCGCTAAAGCCTAGAAAACAAAACTAGTGTGTATGTTAGACTGTCCAGCTGTTTGGGATCAGTACGATTTTCAGTGTTTTTTTTTTTTTAAAGAAGTCTCTTATATGCTCATCAAGGCTGTATTTATTTGATCAAAAATACAGTAAAAACAGTAATAATGTGAAATGTTTTACAATTTAAAACAATGGTTTTCTATTTGAATATATTTTAAAAGGTAATTTATTCCTGTAATGCAAAGCTGAATTTTCATCAGTCATTACTCCAATCTTTAATGTCACATGATCCTTCAGAAATCATTCTAGCATGATTTATTAGGATTCTTTGATGAATAAAAAGGTAAAGAAAGAAGGAAGGAAAGAAAGAAAGAATCAATTTAACATATAATTGCTGAACATAATTATTCATTCATTCATTCATTCAAACTTTTTAAGGTTTTTATTTTGAATAAACACTGTTCTTTTAAACTTTTTTTCATCAAATGATATATATATACAGGTGCATCTCAATAAATTAGAATGTCGTGGAAAAGTTCATTTATTTCAGTAATCAGTAATAAATTGTGAAACTTGTGTATTAAATAAATTCAATGCACACAGACTTTCCACGACATTCTAATTTATTGAGATTCACCTGTATATATAAGGCTATAGATAAAGGTTTGGAAAGACTATTTGGTTTAAGCTTGTTCAAGCTTTATTTTATATACTCATAATATTATGTGTACCGACCATGAATGTAACAGAGATTGGGATTTTTTTTTAAGTCAAGAGAATGTCTAAAGGTGAACATCAACATATTATTTATGCAGTTAGCATGTTGATAGTTTTCATTTTTAATTACTCAGCAGTTTCATTCTCTACAAAATGTTATGCCTCCATGGCTGTAATTGACCTGAAAAAGGTGAGAAGACCTGAAATAGCCCACCCATATTGCCCGCAGCAATGCTAACACATATTTGCACTGCATTCTGACACATTTCAGAATTCAACAACCCGTTAAAAAGAGCTTGTATAGCTAGCAGCATTTACATCTGTGTACTTGCATTGTATGTTTTGGGCCTAAAGCTGCACACTCAGACACCCACACTGTAAAAAAAAATCCGTAAAATTTACGGCAAATGACTGTGAAAGAACAGTGGCATTTTGCTTTTTGGTCAGTATGAGTCAAGAACGCATTTTTGTATCTCTGCCTAAATCGACGTATATTTCTCTGTCCTTGTCTTGTTCATATTTCATTTTAACTCCTTTTTATCTAGCTATACTGTGTCTAGGCTTTCATGTGCCTGTCTGTTTGCTCACGGCACTCACTTAAATAATACATGACATGAATGACTTTGTTCTGGTCTGAGATCATTTTCTTTTTTAACAGCGTAAAATGGAAAACCCACCATCAATATTCTTAATCTTGATAAATTCATTTTGCAGAACTGAATGTGCTCTTCATGTGGAAAGGGAACTGGCACTCCATAAGGGTCAGTATGCAAGATTCAAATGTATTTTTAATGCATTTTAAGTCAATAAGTCATGCTAATAACTTCATGACATGCTACAGTAATATCCTCAAGGCACTGCTTTTTGAATCACCTTACCTATGGCTATTAGCTCACATTATACATTTGGTAAAATATTTGCATAAGGTAAGGTGCAGACAACAAAATCAACCATTTTTTTGTCTGATTGTACCTGGAACCGCAACTGAAGATTTATCTCATACAGTAAAACAATATGCGTTGTGAAATGTGCTATACAAATAAAGACTTGATTGTTAGTAAATCGAAAGTAAATAAATCCATGAGCAGCAGATGGTACAGTTCCGTTTTATTATGGGAAAGTGGGATCATCTTTAACTGACGTGGTCACATGACCAGACTGTGTTTTTAGAGGGTGTTTTTCTTTTACACAAGCTAAGATAAGTTTAGCTGACAAGTTAATAGAGCCATGATAACACCACACCCATAATAATTACAATGCATACTCAAAGAGACATGTCTAATATATTGTGTGTATGTGTGTGTGTACATGTATGTTTCAGCGTGTGTGCGCTTATGTGGTATGTACATTACATACAGTACAGTACTTTTCATCTTGAGACATCACAAAGAATCAATCAATCATCTGTCAAAGAACAAATCACACATATGTATGCCTCGTATGATTCACACTCCTATGAGCTGACATAAGCTGGACAAATTGTGCCGGCACACCTTCTGCTTATAATACACACATGCAAGGTCCGGCTTGTTCTGACCACAAACTTTTTGACTGACATATAAAGCTGAATAAACGCATTTTGTATTGTTTTATGTGTAAGCTTATCTGATGATAGATTTGAACACAGTAAGAGTGTGGACAAATTAATGAGTGTGTTATTATTGTTACTTAAAGCTATTAAAAACATTTGAAATAATTTAAACAAAGAAATGTTTAAGATATAAATATTAGATGAACTGATAATAGATTAAATGAAATATAAACATTAGAAGAAAAACTTACATTTAAAAAACTTAAATGGCAGCTAACTGAAATTAAATAAGTTTAAGTACTAAAATTGAAATATAAATATAAAACTAAAATAAATAAATAAAACAAACAAACAAACAAATAAATAAAAACTGAAAATATAAAAAAAGGTAATTCAAAATATAAATAAATACTATAATAGAATATAAATATATAAAAAAGTAGTCAAAATGAAGTGTTTTTTTTTTTTTTTTTTGCTTAGAACAAGCAAAATAATCTTATTTCAAACAGAAAACAAGATTATTTTGCTTACCCCACTGGCAGATTATTTAGCTTGTTTCAAGCAAAAACTCACTTAATTATGACATGTTTTTTCTGAAAACAAGACAATAATTTTTTCTTGTTTAGAAAATCCTTCTTGATTTAAGAATTTTTAGATATTTTGGCTGAAAACAAGACAAAAAATCTAAGTAAGAAAAGCATTTTTTGCAGTGTATTAAAATATCACTGTAGTGGTCTGACTTAATAACTGTAAAATGTGTATTGACCTTGCGTTTAAAAATTCTGTCCATCTGAAAGCTAATAATTCTGCTCATGAATGGTTACTTATATAGCATATACTATTTCAAAGATGGCACCAATCTGACAAAATTTGGCAATCCATCAGTAAATTAATTGTAAATATGGCCCAATGTATGAATACAGGCACCTTGTAAACACAAACATGGACTGTGTGCGTGTCATCTCAGACTCTGAGACTGAGACACACATGATGCACTTCAGCACTGAATACAATAATTGTCACAAGGTATATGTCCTGATTCACCAGTGCAACTCTGTTTATGTAATATCAGATGAAAAGGCTAAATCAGATGACTGATTCTATTTGGAAGCTCTTTTTTAACATGTGTTTGTGTCTTCAGAGTACTGCAGTGACCTCAGAGCTTTTATATCACTAGCTGTGAGAAACAGAGGTCTGTTTTCATACTCATTCTGGGTTTCTGTGAGGTAATGGCAAGAGAAATGGAGGGTGAACAGTGTTGCGTAACAGCTTTAAGGACAGAAACATACAATAAAACCCTAGTGTGCAACTACTGCACATGGTGCACATTTAACCTCTACAGCAGTTTCTCAGACTGGCTTTTATTGATGTGGAAATATAAAGTTTATTTATTTTTTTAAAGTCCCTATTTTTCCACACAATTATAAATGTTTTTTTTTTTTTTTTTTTTCTCGAATATACTGTAAATAAAAGATTTTTTGAAGTTGTAAATAAAATAAAGATGATTGAAGTAGTTTACAAGAAAATACTAAACATTTTCTTTGTAACTATTTGTGAAATTTACTATCAATTTCTGAAAGAAAATTGTTTCTACACCATTTCCCCCCCCAGTGTGTTTAAAATGATTTCACCACCAATTTTAACCAAATTTGATATGTGCTCATATTTGAGATGTAGTACCTCAACCAATCATTTTTTGGGAGCACTTGGGGGTATTGCAACACTATGAACTTACTAGTCTATACTTTTACTTTTAGCACATATAGCATATATTTCTCAGTTAACAGATATAGTATAGATGTGTTGCAGTCTGTGAATTGTGAAGACAATGTAATAAAAACTGGTAAGAAATGACTGAGGATTTTTCTTTTGCAACATTATAGCATTCGTGCCAATAAAGATATTACCAAAATTACAAGCTTCACCTTTATAGAAGGAATCACAGCGAGTCTGGGATAAATCACAGCATTCCAGTCTCAACACTGAATGTTGAACACTCAGTTTGTGGGTAATTGGTGTCTGCGGCGCTATGCAATCACTAAACAAACATCATTTCCATAGAGGAGAGGGTCAAGCTGTGATTAGTTGAAATTTCTCTGCTTACAGTTAAGGCAACCTGATTGAGAGCAGTCTGGACGCAGTCAAAGTCAGGTTAGCCATGCGTGTTGCAAGATTTCAGCTCATGAGCTTAGTGGAAATGTTAAATGTTCCCATCAACGGCCTTGGGCTCCACAATCAGGTCTGCTGATTAATAGTCCTGAGCTGCCAATAGATCTGTGGGCTGTTTTCTTTTGCATGAAAAACACCTTGGTCTTAGATGAGAACGTTATTCAAGAGTACCTGCTAAGTTATTCTGTAACTAAACAACTAGGCCCATGTACAGAGCAATAGAACACACACAAAATAGGTTCATCCTTCATTAATGCTTGCTAAGGTTCTCTCAAAGTTATTACATTTGAATAGAACATTATAGAATAGAAATGAGTTAATAGAATGTTCAAAAAACATTCAAAAGTCACATTCCATTCCCCTAATTGTTGGGAAAGTATAGAATGTTCCCTTAATGTTAGAAAAACCAAAATGAATAAACTGATTAATTAAAAAAAGGAAAGTTTTGAACATTTTTATAACTTAACAGAAACATTAGCAAAACACTCTTAGAACATTTTATTAGTTTAGCTATTGCTCAAGAAAGAGCTTTAATTGTTTGTTTTAAGGAGAGATTATTTATTAGTTTTCTAAGTCATGAGATTGATGCTGTACAAGGCAGATGATGATACAGCTGGAAAAATCCCCAAAAGATCACCCTAGCATTGTGGAAGCACGTTTTGCATGGGTAACTTTTCCACTCACATTTTGCTTTCTTTCTTTCTTTCTTTCTTTCTTTCTTTCTTTCTTTCTTTCTTTCTTTCTTTCTTATTGTCTATTAAATGAGAGTCAATAGGGTCCAATGTTGTTTGGAGCCCAGCATTCTTCAAAATAAATAATTGTATGTTCCACAAAGTCATGTAGATTTGGAATAATATTAAATGACGACAGAATTATCCCTTCGACATCATCAGTATTAAACCAAGCTTTCAGATTTCAGATCAGTTAAATTGCCTTGCACAGGAGTTAATTTCACATATCAGGCAATTCTGTGTACCTTTTCAATGCTTAATAAACCACAAAAAGCTGTTGAGCTATTAACAACTCTCTGTGAGTATGACCTTTTTAATTTGTCTGAGGCCTATCAGGCAGCTGTCAGAAAAGAGCCGTGAGCCATTATTCATTCAGTTCACAGCAGATTACTGTGATTTTTCTTCCCCACCTTTTTTTTTTTCTTTTTCATGTTAAAAAGTGACTTCAAATGTACTGGAACTAAACTGTTGTTCCCAAAGGAAAACTTCATCTGTGAATATCTTTACATTTTATATATACAATGTTGGTTTGTGTCTTTATGTGAGTGTGTGTGTGTGTGTCTTCATATTCAAATGTATGTGTGGACTTGTACAGCATGTTAAAAAAGCAATCTGTAACATAATCTCCCTGATGGCCTCCTTCTGCCTTGCAAGCTTTGATTTGAATCACATGATTATGAATGCAACGTGCAATGAGTGAATTTTGCCAGCATCAGTGAAGTTTGAGCTTAGACATAGAAACCAAGTGAGCAACAAAATGTCTTGTTGGCTGTCACTGTTCACAGCAGCTGATTAGAATATCAGCTGCTATTATATATTATATATATATTATAACTACAGTGGTTATATATATATATATATATATATATATCCTTAAGCTGTGTAGTTTACAACATATATTTAGCATGTATTTGAAATAGATCTTGGCCAGGGAAAAAGCCATATGGGAGTATTTTACAATTTTTCTGTATGTGCTGTGCTGCAAAGTGCACATGCTAAAAAGACGAGCTCACGCAGGGCACACGTATGGCACTATAAGTCAGTTATGGTTAAGTTTGCCTATCTAGATCCTTTTTATTCTGCATACAATCTGCAAATACTGTATTTAGGGTCTATTTATTTATTTATTTATTTATCTATCTATCATAAAAATGATGTGATTGTTATTTGATTCATGTCCCTAGCAGACATTTAAAAAGGCTGATTGTCAAGCTTGGCAATAAGGATACTGAAACATTTCTAATATAAATTGCTTTCCTGTGATTCGATGAAGATTTATAATAAGCTAATAGATAGAACAAATAGGTTTACTTGATTATTCATACATCATTTTTTAGAAAAATCATATTAACATTTGAGTATGAAATATGATCAGGCTTTAGAAATATTTATTTATACATTTCTCAATCATCATTGTATTGCATTGCGTTATATGTTTTACCCTTACATTAAAAATGGAAACGTACATGCATTTTATGTAAGTAGTCTGCTGAACTGTATTAAAGATCTCATTGATTTACATTTACAAGCGATTAGAATTTAATCTTACATTTTGGCCATATAAATGTTGGTAACTGCAAGTTGTTTCAAGTTTTTAAGTTGAAGTTCAGTAGGTGGATTTTATTTTTAAATAAATAAACCCTAAAATCTTGATGTATCAAATATGATACTCGAATATGATTTTTTTTGTATTATTATTTTATATGCCAGGCTTTAAGAATATTTCCCCCTAAAATGTATATTGCTAGTTGTAACCTTCTGTATATTGCAGATGATTCAGTATTAAATTACATTTCTGAATTAAAACACTTTATTTAGATAGTAACACATTAATCACATTTTAGATAACCTAAAAAATGCTGGGTTATTTTTTTAACCCAAATGCTGGGTTCAGTCTGTTGGGTCATTTTATTGGGTTGTTTTTAATATTTTTACCAAGGTGCTGGGTAGTTTTTCTGTAACTAAGTTGCTGGGTCATTTTTAACGCTGGGTTATTTTTTCTACCCAACCGCTGGGTTGAGCCTGTCTCCGATGAAACAACGCAGCTGCTGAGTTACAGTCATAGCACGGGCTTTTTACATCCACAGGACGGAGCGGTTCTCAGCGCCGCCGCCGGCGATTTGGTGCACTCTTATTTCTAATATAAATTGCTTTCCTGTGATTCGATGAAGATTTATAATAAGCTAATAGATAGAACAAATAGGTTTACTTGATTATTCATACATCATTTTTTAGAAAAATCATATTAACATTTGAGTATGAAATATGATCAGGCTTTAGAAATATTTATTTATACATTTCTCAATCATCATTGTATTGCATTGCGTTATATGTTTTACCCTTACATTAAAAATGGAAACGTACATGCATTTTATGTAAGTAGTCTGCTGAACTGTATTAAAGATCTCATTGATTTACATTTACAAGCGATTAGAATTTAATCTTACATTTTGGCCATATAAATGTTGGTAACTGCAAGTTGTTTCAAGTTTTTAAGTTGAAGTTCAGTAGGTGGATTTTATTTTTAAATAAATAAACCCTAAAATCTTGATGTATCAAATATGATACTCGAATATGATTTTTTTTGTATTATTATTTTATATGCCAGGCTTTAAGAATATTTCCCCCTAAAATGTATATTGCTAGTTGTAACCTTCTGTATATTGCAGATGATTCAGTATTAAATTACATTTCTGAATTAAAACACTTTATTTAGATAGTAACACATTAATCACATTTTAGATAACCTAAAAAATGCTGGGTTATTTTTTTAACCCAAATGCTGGGTTCAGTCTGTTGGGTCATTTTATTGGGTTGTTTTTAATATTTTTACCCAGGTCCTGGGTTCAGCTTGTTGGGTCATTTTATTGGGTTATTTTTTATATTTTTACCCAGGTGCTGGGTCATTTTGACGCTGGGTAATTTTTTTCTACCTAACCGCTGGGTTGACCTCAGTGTTGCCAAGTCCGCGGTTTTCCCGCGGAATTGGGTACTTTAACACTGTTGCCGCAGGTTGTTTTTCATGTCCGTGGGTTTAAGTGACCCAACATGATATTTAGCCCCTAAAATGTGAATTTTACCAGGAAACCCCACCAAAAACGTGTATTTTACCCCA
The DNA here is from genome assembly GCF_001515605.1 of Sinocyclocheilus anshuiensis. Lineage (NCBI taxonomy): Eukaryota > Metazoa > Chordata > Actinopteri > Cypriniformes > Cyprinidae > Sinocyclocheilus > Sinocyclocheilus anshuiensis. Next base: position 1,556,462 of record NW_015557079.1, read on the forward strand.
CCAGAATGCGGTTTTTACCGGGGGATCCCCCTCGAAACGTGATTGGGCCAAAAGGGTCTGGCTGCAGCCTTGCACTTGCACTCTCAGACTTGCATTCTCAGACTTACACTCTCAGACACTTGCGCCTGGGCTCGTCTGCTTGCCTGTACGGAGTTGATCCTTTTAAAATCATTTAATGCATTTCATAATGCACGTTCATATTTGCTGTTCTGTACTGTATATCTGTATATTATGCCACATTAAGTGTTTTGCTGTATGGGAGGACAAGTGAAAGTTTGTGCATTGTGTTCATGGCCATCTGCTTGCCTTGTAGTACATTAAATAATAACTATATATCGAATTTGATCTTTTAATTGCACTTAATGTATCTTAATACATTAAGCCATATTAAGTGTTTATGTTTTTCTAAAGGAGGAAAACGCTTAACGAGAGACTTTGCGCATGCGTTCATATTATGCTGTTCTGTGTCCACGGATTTGCGGGTCTTTTTTTTTTCTTCTTGCAGGACCTTGTGTGTTATAGTACTAAATTAGTTTTAATTGTTTAACCTCCACAGCTTCTTGTCTCCATTGGCAACACGCACGATTTGTGTCGATTGCAAGTGACGTCGCAGGTAGCGGAGAGTGTAAGTGGCGATTGCAAGTAACATTGTAATTTAGCTTATTTTTTCTTGTCTTCACCACCTGGCTACTGTTGTAAAATTTTGAGAGATTCAAACAAAAAGTAATCAATAAATAGAACAAAATAAAAAATAAAAAAGACTGCAAGTGATGTCAATTGCGGAAGTGCAAGTGTCTGAGAATGCAAGTCTGAGAATTCAAGTGCAAGTCTGCAGCCAGACCCTTCTCGATTGGGCTAGTTTTGAGTAGCAATTGGGAGGTTTTTTTGTGAAAACCTGGCAACCCTGGTTGACCTTGTCTCCGGTGAAACTCAACAACGCAGCTGCTGAGAGCGCTGTTTTTTGGGGGTTGTTTTTAATATTTTTACCCAGGTGCTGGGTTATTTTTTTAACCCAAATGCTGGGTTCAGCTTGTTGGGTCATTTTATTGGATTATTTTTAATATTTTTACCCAGGTGCTGGGTCATTTTGACGCTGGGTTATTTTTTTCTACCTAACCGCTGGGTTGACCCTCTCTTCGATGAAACTTCTAAACAACGCAGCTACTGAGTTACAGTCAGAGTGCTGGCTTTTTAAGTCCACAGGAGAGAGCGGAACCTTCTCAGCGCCGCCGCCGCCGGTTTGGTGCACTCTTTCCGGGAAATAAAGTTTTGTATACATTTTATTTAATTTATAAAGTCTTTAATGTGGTGTAAATTATATTATTTTACGCAATGCAACATAAGGTCGAGATGTCAGTCAGCTGCATCAGCAGCGGTTGTTTCGCGCTGGAAACGCCTTTGCCTTGCATAACATAAATGGATTTTATTCGTTATAATACTGAGTGTGTTAATTTGATGTTAAAATATGTTCTCTAATCTCAGTACTGTTTGTTTTTGGGCAGGTTTTGGAGTCAGTCATGGCATCTTTCAGCTACAAGTGAAACGCGAGGCCGCGGTCTAAAGTTCGCAGTTCCCCAGCGAATAGCAGCCCTTCACTGGCTCAGATTTCGGCGACACACCGGCACGAGAATTAGCACTATTTCGGTAAAAAGCGATTACAGAGAACGGTTGAATACACTTAAATTAAAATGCTACTTTTAAATGTGCCTTTTTTATTTCTAAAATGCTTGTTAAATGAGTTTAAATGTATGTAATATGCTGTTTTGGCCCAAATAAATTCAATTTGTCTTGTATTTTGTCCATGGGTGTTCTTGCTTAATAATAAATGTTCATCTTTTGATTATTGCTGTTGCCCATAGTAATTCTGTGTGCAATTTTTAATTTCCAGCCCATTTTAAGCCAGCAATATAATAATTTTTAAACAATAGATGACTTAAATTAAACAACCCAGCATGGTGAGTTTAACCGTTTAACCCAACCAGCTGGGGCCTGTTTCATAAAACAAGTTTACCAAATAAGCCAGGTTTATTTCTGTTAGTCTGACTTATTGTCATCTGATTTGGTTCAAAATAAGTCAGACTAACTGAAATAAGCCTGACTTATTTGGTTAACTTGTTTTATGAAACAGGCCCCTGGGTCAAAATAACCCAGCACGTGTTCTGTCCAATATTTACCCAGCGCTGGGTTGCCAAATAACCCAAGTTGGGTTGTTTTTAACCCAGCATTTTTTAGAGTGTACTATTTCAGCTATATCTCTGTATGACAGAAATACTATGCTAGTATGCTGTTCCCAATTGAACCAATGTTCACAGTGAAGGTGGATCAGAAAATATCACAAGTGAGATTTGAACTAGCACCAAATCATGTGCGCTAACCGCTAGATCACAACACTAACTGGAGCTGCACTATTTTAGATGTGTCCTCCCACCCTCCCACACAACTAAATAAACATGTAGGCTATATGTAATCATGAATAGACAAAAACATGCAGAGACATCAACACATCTGCATACAAAGCAGACACAAACACAAATCTTCCCTCGTCCATCAAGGGTCACATTTTCTGGACCGGTTACTGTGCTCCTGTTCTCACATCCCCTCCCTTCATAAAGCCATGAATCATCTCATATCTCCCTGTTGTGTGCTTGTGCAGATATACTTCATATGCAGACACACATTTACATCAAATTCATATTAAGTGCAACATGTTGCGGTGAGTCATTTGGCCAGAAATAGAGCCTTGATGTCGCTGGTGTCAGTGGGGCCATTTGCTATGGAAATGAAACATTTTATCCTGATCATTTATGATGAGAAACAAACAGGCTTGAAACGTGACGTCTCTCCTATAGAAAAAGGGAAATTGGTTGAATTTGACTTTTAATGGAGTGGAATCAGAAGGATGTGGGGACAGTTCAGTCCCATTATAATACAAAATTAAACAGGTTTCTTTTCGCCCTTTCGTGCCTTTTCGTAAAAATTAGGTTCTAAGTAATAATCTGAGCTGGGTAGTAACGGATTACATGTAATCTGGATTATGTAATCAGATTCCAAAAATTAAGTACTTTACGTTTAAGTACTTTTTACTTTTTTATTGATTACATACATGATTACATATTATTTACACAATAGTGATCAATTATGTACAATTTATTAATCCTCCCTAATTCCTCTTTTTCATCTTTTAATGTTCCTTTCTAAAACAACTGTATATACACTCAGAAAGTCTTCCGTTTTGTAGAAATTTACTCAGAGATCATTCATTAGTCAGGTGGTTACATAGTATTTAACCACTGGATTCACAAATTTAATTTCAGTTTTAAGAAGTGTTTCAACATTGCATCAACTACTGAAGAACACATTCATTTTTTATGTGAATTATCACTCAGTTGGTTTTTTGACCATGTATTTCTATGTTTTGGATTCGTTTGTCTTTCAAACACATTAAAATGCACAAATTCACGTTATTCCTTTTTTATTTATTTATTTATTTATTTTTACATGTAATGCAGGCATTCCCAAACTTTTTTCTTTTCCACATTTTTATGATTTAATTAATTATTAGCTGTTAAACACACAACCCCCCTGCAGTTCCTTTACAAACACCAGTTTTTGGAATCCTTGACGTAATGTAATGTTCACTGATGTTGATACCAACAACTGGAATATATTTGTGACCCTCTCTATGAAATCCAGGCTAAAGTCTCAAAATCTAATAATGAGATAAAAAGCATCAAAGTTTGATTTTAACCATTGATTTCACTATGATTTCAATCTTTGACATGGTCTTACTCAGTCAATATTAAAGATATCAAGGTTATATTTTCACAGGATGTTCTTTACCTTATGAAGGATGATTTTATGTAGAAAACAGTAAATCATAAAAAAAAAAGAAAAAGGAAAAAAAAACATTAGCTGGATTTTCACAGCCAGGGTCACATTTTCTTACTATTTGTGTTTTTATACCAATATGGTATAATATTATCCTATTTAAATCAATGTGATACATGAGTTAGGTCAAAAGTAATCTAAAAGTAGTCTGATTATATTACCTAAAATGTGTAATGTAATGGATTACGTTACTAACTACAATTTTTGTCATGTAATTTGGAATCAGTAATGAACTACAATTTGTATCCAGCTTTGAATTTTGCGTGCTGCATTTCTGGTGCAAAACAAGCGGTACAAAGACACACATTTATAAGAACCTAACCTTCCGCCTGTTATCTTATAATGCCGAGGGACAATCGCCATGGTAACGGTTTACATGCTATCCCCTGTTGTCAAGGAGATCTCGTCTGACAGGATAATGGGTTCCACTGTCCTTTCTGCCTCTCGTTACAATTCATCACAAGAGCGCATGCATGCAAACACGTAATAAGGAAATTTGTCAGCAAATGGCCTCGCTATTCACTGTATCAGTTTATTAACGTGTGTGTTTCCTGATAAACACCTAAAAAAAGCGCTTTGATTCACCTCTAGCGTAATCTGTGTGCAAATAACCTAGCATTTTCTTTGTGCCTTCCTGTAACAATGAAGAAAGGAAGGTCATTAGAAGAGAAAACCCGGCTTATGTGCTCTCATGCTCTGTTTTATATCAATTACAAATCATTACATTTACAAATCATTTGTGTCACCCTTTGAATGTTGTTGCTGGCCCTGTGGTGCCCACGATAAATGCGTCGGAGTGCCTTGTCATTGGCACAGATAATTAAAGCCCCCTTCAGCACGTCTTTATTTGAATATAATGGCTTTTTTTGCTAATGAGGGGCGCAATTATATCTGCACTGGCATAATCTTCATAATCAGATGCTCTGTTATGCATGAATCAGAAGAGCTTTGAAACAGAACAGAATCTCAAAAATTACCTCCATCGCCGCAAACCTCCTACGCAACACCACTAGGAGTTGGAGAAGAGTTCAGGAGAGGCTTACATAAAATAATGTTTCTGAAGGACATTCGGTCAGACCATTAAACTTTTAACCTGGTGAACCAGGCCTAGTTGAACTTCCGGCACAGAAAGAGAAAATGGGTCAACATAATACAGCTCGGACTTCTGAATTGCTCTCATAATTTATAACTTGGGTCACGCTGTACTGTACAGTACAATAATCATACACGTGTGTATTTACATAAGTAAATGCTGAGTAATATGAATGAACATGATGTCCTGAGTGTTTAATTGTTTTGCAGAGTTGCTCGTAATTGCGCATTGTTGTTGTTATGACTGTAATAATTAATTACAGTATTGTGATGAGTAACATGGACAAACTAAAGTTTCACTATTTGCTTTCACCCATAAGAAGCTGATGAATGTGGCACAAGAGAAAGAAACTTTGGCCTATCTGAGCGCTGTCCTTCAGCACCCACATCGATTCAACGGTTATGAGAAATATCATAATAAGCATGTTTCAGAGACACAAAAAGTAAAAAAAATCCTCTATTGGTGCAGAATGTTTAACTTTAGAATATACAGAAAAAGAAAATGTCTTCTTTCCTAAAAAAAATCATGAGCTAGTTACTCTGATTTGGAACATGCTATTAGTTAAAGGATTAGTTCACTTCCAGAATAAAATTTCTTCATAATTTGCTCACCCCCATGTCATCCAAGATGTTCAAGTCTTTAAGACCCTTATTCCTTGGCTGGGATTGTGTAGAGCCCTTTGAAGCTGCACTGAAACTGCAATTTGGACCTGTTGACCACCATTGAAGTCCACTATGGAGAAAAATCCTGGAATGTTTTCCTCAAAAACCTTAATTTCTTTTCGACTGAAGAAAGAAAGACATGAACATCTTGGATGACATGCGGGGTGAGAAAGTTTTCAGGAAATTTTTATTTTCTATAAGTGAACTAATCCTTTAACTTGGCCCAACTATCATGAAGATGGACCATCAACATGTCCTGTCAACTACTGTACTGTACTGTAGCTAACTTGGACCAGCTAAAAACCACATTCCATAATATAGCTACTAGTTCAAGTTTGATTTTCGAGTAGTACAAATCCAATACATTATAATACTTTTTTTTTTCTAAGTAATTTTTGCCGGGAATCGAACCCATGACCAGTAGCGTGTTTATAGGTTCCCACACACTTGTGTGATTTCTACCCCCATCCAAACACTAACCCTCCACCCCCGAAACGAGATTTCTACCGAGGGGGACCCCCAGGGAGCACTTGCTTAGAGCCCCCAAAACTCTAAAAACGCTCCTGCCCACGACCTTGGCTTCATGCTCTACTGTTTTAACTACAGAAAGAGTAGAATAAAATCCAAACAACAAAGTACTAACCTTTATGTGAGTTTGGAAGTCTTTGAAATCTGTTCTGCTGTCCCCTGTGCAGTGCTCTGATCCCGGACACACTGTTGCCCATGACTGCTGCTGCTGCTGATGATCTCCAAATGTTGCACTTCGAGCGTCAGGCTCTAATAACTCTCCCTTATCGTGCCTCTCTTGATCTGTTGTTGCTATTATGTCCGTGACAAGTCGGGTGTGAACCGACTACAGATCCACAAGTTTTTCTCTGCTCGATGAACTGTCATTGAAAAACATGAGCTGCCCAAACGCGCTCAAGCTGCAGGTGGGAAGACGCGCGTTTGCGCTTTGGGAAAACGCAAAAAGAAAAAAAAAAAAAAGGCACTGAGGGAGGTTTGCATTGAACGAAATCGTATAATTTAAGTAGGTCAGCTCAATTTGATTTACTAACTTTTCTTCCCTCAGATATATGTTTTGTTATCCTGCTCTGGTGAGTTTTTGACGCACGCCGTTATCGGGGATTTAACGCGCATCTGTCGCGCCTGCTTCTACTTTAGATTAGATCAAATATACTGCCTCAACCATCAGCATAATGTATCCTCGTAAGTATATAATCCACTCACCTATGCAATTTGGCTACAACTGGATGCTTTCGTTTAAATACTAGGGAAGCCAACCAATCAAAACTTCTCTATACGAAGACTATTTGGAGATCTTTAAAAGCTCAGGTGCAGACGCACGAACTGATGACAATGTGTCACTTATTGGCGTCAGTGACTCAACATTGCTTCAGGAAAATACGAACATAACATACAAGTGAGATCCAGAACAGGGAACAGCCAAAACACGCCGTAATAGTCACTCAAAGTTACACATTTCAGTCTTCTTCTTTTAAGCTATTAAGTATTGATAGACGTTAACATGGAATGTGTCTAAAATTAGAAACAAATAATCAATAATAATAATAACAACAACAACAACAACAACAACAACAATAATAATAATAATAAAACAATAGTAGTAGTTGTAGTAGTAGTAGAACTAGTGTCTTGTACATGGGGCTTTATTATGGTTAAACCAACCAAATATATAAATAATATATAGTTTAAGTCATATAACAACAACAACAACAACAACAACAACAACAACAATAATAATAATAATAATAAAACAATAGTAGTAGTTGTAGTAGTAGTAGAACTAGTGTCTTGTACATGGGGCTTTATTATGGTTAAACCAACCAAATATATAAATAATATATAGTTTAAGTCATATAACAACATTATTTATTTATTTATTTTGCATATATTCCAAGCGTTGGTGATGTTTTATTGCTTACAGTCATGCCAAAAAAACTATTTGAATCAAATTTATATAATATTAAATTTTTAAATCACAAATTTTCTTCCATATAATATTTAAGAAAATGCCAACACATTTAGGCTAGACACAATCTAAAAGTGACTCAGCAGGTCTTTAGGAACTTCCACACCTCTTGTTGCGTCATCTGACGTCATTCAGCATGGCTAGGGACAGTGAAGTGTAATTATAAATGATTAATAACATATCCATATTATGTAATGGGCAGGTTGCGTATCTGAGTACATGTGCTGCAAATTTGGGATGACTCGCAGAGAGGATTTGTTCCAGGTAGAACTGACACGTGTCTTACTTAGAGCTTTCGAGGTATAATCAAATGCCAGAAATGTCACTGTGAAGTGTTTTGGTTTGTGATGGACCACTGATAAAGTTTTATACTTTCATTTTTGTGTTTGAAAAATGTATATATTTTGTATTTTGTATTTTTTTGAGACAGTGGTTTTAATTATACATACAGGTGCATCTCAATAAATTAGAATGTTGTGGAAAAGTTCATTTATTTCAGTAATTCAACTCAAATTGTGAAACTCATGTATTAAATAAATTCAATGCACACAGACTGAAGTAGTTTAAGTCTTTGGTTCGTTTAATTGTGATGATTTTGGCTCACATTTAACAAAAACCCACCAATTCACTATCTCAACAAATTAGAATATGGTGACATGCCAATCAGCTAATCAACTCAAAACACCTGCAAAGGTTTCCTGAGCCTTCAAAATGGTCTCTCAGTTTGGTTCACTAGGCTACACAATCATGGGGAAGACTGCTGATCTGACAGTTGTCCAGAAGACAATCATTGACACCCTTCACAAGGAGGGTAAGCCACAAACATTAATTGCCAAAGAAGC
>NW_015557079.1:1565256-1575742 GCF_001515605.1 Sinocyclocheilus anshuiensis
GCCAACAATTCACTAAAAATGTTTTTTTATTGGTCTTATGAAGTATTCTAATTTGTTGAGATAGTGAATTGGTGGGCTTTTGTTAAATGTGAGCCAAAATCATCACAATTAAAAGAACCAAAGACTTAAACTACTTCAGTCTGTGTGCATTGAATTTATTTAATACACGAGTTTCACAATTTGAGTTGAATTACTGAAATAAATGAACTTTTCCACGACATTCTAATTTATTGAGATGCACCTGTACATTTAAAACATATATAAACATATATATATTTGAATTATACAATCAATAAATCAAACAATCAATCAATCAATCAATCAATCAATCAATCAATCAATCAATCAATCAATCAATTAATTAGACACAGGTCTATGATTTATGGATTTTTTTTCAGTCCATGCAATAGATGGTTTGTTATACCAGCCCTAACTAGTTTGGTCAAAATGACCATAAATGTTCAGCAAAGTGTCCCCCCCCCCCCAAAAAAATACATCGTTCAAGTTCACTAAATGTCAAGGCTGCAACTGTTAAACGAAATGTTTCATATAAGCTCATAAAAGTTTGATGACTAATGACCATAATCCATCAGAACAGTTTTAAAAAGTGTCCACCTTTACCTTACAGCCAGTATTACAACATATCCTTACTTACATATTATTCAATAAAAAAAAAAATAAAAAAATCCTTATAAGTTTTAAGTAGATGATTTCTATTCTGTTAGATGTTTAAGTGTGATGATCCACTATTATGATGTCAGATAAATTAAAACACTTCCAGAATGACAGTGTCCTTGTGCAATTATTAATGACAATATAATTACAATTTTTAAAGGGCAGTTGGTCATAATAATCATTTGTCCCACATTTGCTGAACTCACCCTATGTTATACATATGTTTAATGGAACTGATAAATATTTTTCACTGCTCTTTATCACAAGGCGTTGCACTGTGTAAAGCTGCCACCTAGTGTAAAGGACAAGACAAACAAAGCAGGATGCATGCACTAAAAACTTTGATGGACCTTATATATTATTTACTCATTATTCTTCATTTCATAGTGTCTTATCTCTGTATAATATTGTCTCCATAATATTTGGGAGCGTTATGTCCCGTCACAATCATTTCGTGAGACACAATAGTTGAACCAAAGTGCTCAGCGGGTCTCGGTTGCCAGGCAACGAGGACGCGTATCCTTGGTGACCAAAACATAGTAGTGTGTGTTGTTAAAGCAAAACACGGATATTCTGTGTGCTACAGTTCACTAAATACAAAACAACAACATCTTGCTGGGTTTAAGAGAGGAACGACAAACGACCACAATGGAGGTATGTTGATCTGACACTTTTGCCGCACTGTGTGGAGTGACATAACCACTACTAGACCTTAGAATGAGACACGGCTAAAATTTAGTAATGACTAAGTTAGTTATTAGCATTTCAAACACTAAATTTTTGCTGTGGTCCCAGTGAAATATCTTCAATATTTATCACATTACACTATATCCTGAAGCATTTCAGTATTTCGAGTTGTTACGGTAAAGTGAAGAGTCACGTCTTTAAAGTAGTCTACAGTCTATGCTAGATGAAATAGCTGAAATATACTCTAAATATAGTTGTATTTTATATTCTAAAAGATAAAATACGAAAAAAACAAACAAATAAAAATGTACGTTTTATGGAACCTCGTTTTATAAGCCTTTACCAGTTTTGATTTTTTAGTGATTTTTTTTTTTTTTAGAAGTAGGCTACATGTTGTACGATTGTCAACATTGTTGTAAACATTAACAACTTGGTTTATGGTTTCTAAATACAGATAGTGGGACAGATATTTGTAATTCTATTTGAAACAACATAATGGAAAATTATCAGAAAGTGTCCCATTTTAACTGTATTCATTATTTGCTATTTATGCTTTTAATAACACAAGGATAAAAGCATTTATTTATTTATAGAGCAGAAATTGCAAATTGAAAGCAGCAGTTCTTTTACTTTTTTCTCACCAATTATTTATTTTCTGCCAAAAGATGCCTTAGGCTTTTTCACCCCATCAATCTTTTGTAAATCGTGTAATTGCTGAGCGATCTGAAATAATGGTTTGAAGGAATGATTGACCGCAATCAATTAACTGTATATTTAGATGGATTAGACAAAGCTTCAGTGCATGATTCCTTTCATTTTTTTCTGTGATTTTGCAGTGAAATCTCCAACTGTATTAAAACCAGCACCTTCTGCCTCCTCTTAGTTTTTTTGTGTTTGATCACATATTTCAGTATGTCATCAGCAGTGCTACTGTAGACTTTACAAATCTGCCAGATTCTCTTCAACACTTTCAGACTCTCTTCAACATTTACACTGTCAGTATAGGTCCTAAGTTATCAGGCAACATCTTATAATATCACTTACTGTACATTTTCTGATTTTCAGACTGAGGAAAGCACCTTTGAAGCATTGGAAAAAGACATCCAGGAGGTTTTAAATGAGTTATTAGGAGACGAAAAGTTCGAGAAGTTCCGTGTGGAATATGAGAAGATCGCCAAAGCTCTGCGGAAGTCCCACGAGAACGAAAAGAGACTGATGTCCAAATGCAGGGAGCTAAACGCAGAGATAATGTCCAACACCGTCAAAGTATCCACAGCCATGAAACTAGCTGATGAAGATCAAGCCACAATCACCTCTCTTAAAATGGTACATTAGCCTGAAATTACTGCACTCTAAAATGGACGTTGTGCTCATTGTGTCTTCAGAAGTAAAGATGATGTCCTCATATTAGACTTAATTTTGCCACATTATTTGCCCTAGCAAATTATCTGTTTATTGTACTGTTGATTAGGAAATTGACAAGGCTTGGAAAATGGTTGAAGCGTCACATGCAAAGGAGTTGCAGGCAAAAGAAACAATCCAGAAATTAAAGGAGGAAATAACCTGTCTCAACAAGCTCATTGAAAAAGGAGCTGGGGTCTCTGAGGGCCAAGAATACAGGTGAACAATATACAACTTTATGTTCAGTCTATTCTGTTTTTCTTTTGATTCTGGTAGAATAGAGGCAGTTACACGCTTTCATCTTACAGATAGGTTTTCTTTTTTAAAATGTATTTCACCTTTTTGAGGTGTTCTCGTGAGGATGAATAGCAGAGCTTGTTCATAAACCTTTTTGAATTTGTCTAGCATGGGCGATCTGTTAAAGATCAAAGAGGACCTGACCAAGCAGAGAGACAAGCTGCAGTCAGAGGTGATGACACTCCGGGAGAACCTCACTAAAGCCACTGATGCTCAGCAGGAGATAGAGGCTGAGAAGAACAAAGCGATGGACACAATTGCTCAGGTATAACATAAAAAAAACATTGTCACTCTTAAAAATAAAGGTGCTTCATGATGCCATAGAATAACCTTTTTGTCTAAATGGTTCCATAAAGAACCTTTAACATCTGAAGAACCTTTCTGTTTCACAAAAGTTACTTTAAGAAGTTACAAAAAGAAGGTTCTTCCGATTATAAAAAGGTAAGAAAGAGATGGTTCTTTAAAGAACCTTTGACTGAATGGCTCTTTGTGGAACCAAAAATTCCTATAGTTCTTCTGGCACTGCTGTGAAGAACCTTTTGAAGCAGCTTTTTTATTTTTAAGAGTGTGGGTGTTGTGATAACTTTATGTGAGTGTGCAGAGTACATACGCAAGTACAAGAACATGCAAAAACATGAATTCAAAAATATAATTGGCTCATTTTATATCAGGCATCAATATCAGCAGTGCTTAACTCCAGTTTTGAAAACGTTTCAGGATAAATGAAAGCATTTTTGTCTCAAATGTGCATCTGTGTCAGCAAATCAATATTTGAAATATGGTGTGTGGTGATTTTTACTCCTCAGACGCATAGGAATTTCTAGTAGTTCTTGTATCTTTGTATGTTGTGAGAAATGGAACATAAACCCTGTGAATGTGGCACTTAAAATTGTAAATTTGGACAGATTTGATTCCTCTGTCACCTCCCTGGCAAAATAAACTAGCTTAAAGTGTTTACTGTGCATAGCACAGTAAGAAAATCAATAAGAGGTCTGACAAACCACTTTAAACTCTGAATGTATTCTATTTAGAAGTGCCTCCAAAAGTTAAAGCAGTGGAAGGGTTGAAAGTAATGGTCATTTGCACACACTGGCTGCTGTTAGTTAGACAGATAGATAGATGGATGGATGGATAGATAGCTAGATAGATAGATAGATAGATAGATAGTGCCCATTGTAGGTATAATTTATGCCATTTGGAACAAAACTGTCTCTCTTGCAGCTCCAGCAGGACATCCAGATGCGTCAGAATGAGATTCATCGGGAAACCAGGAGGAAGGAGAAGTTGGAAAAAGAAGTGAAGCAGCTTCAAACTGACCTGGAGTCCAAACAATCTGAGATTAAATCACTGACTCAGCAGAGTCAGCGTCTGCAGGATGATCAGCAGAAACTGGAACAACAGCTCCAGGAACACAAAGTAAGGAACTCTGATCTAGGGTCAGTGGGCGAAGAAGTGATATAAAGTATCATGAAAGTGAATGGTAGGGCATCTTAGTTCATTTGAACTGCCATAACCCTAACAGAAAACTTTCTGGATTAAACACTAACTTTATGTAAAAGTTACAAAAGTTGTGCGTTTCTGTATTGAGAATCTCTCTAGAGGGAGGGTTTGTCAAATTTAGCTAATATCTAAAGACATTTTTCAACTATTTTGTCATACAGAATAGCTAGGTTGGGAAAAATTGTACACACACATGCAGAACTTGTGAAAGTAATTTGTATTCTTTCTGACAGATTATAAATGAGAAAACCAGTAAAGAAATGGAACAACTCCAACATCGAAACAATAAAATCCTGCAGGATAATGAACAAAACGGCATCAGCCTAGAGCAACTCTCCCAACAGAACCAACAGCGAGCATTGGACCTGAAGGTACACACACACACGCACACACACACACACAAACAAACAGACACATCTTTAATTAGTTAACTAAATGAGGGCATACTATGGACTAATTATAAGAAATATAAACTAACATCTAAACATTTGATATTTTATATACTTTTCATTTTTAAAAACTATTTATATATTTGTTATTAATTGATTTGTTTTCCAAATGAAGATGCCCCAAAATGGGATTTTGCAGTTTTAGGTTTTCATTACAGCATTATTTAGAATTTATTCATCTATTTTTCCTAGTGGAGATCATTGATTGGTTCCAGATAATGCAGGTATTTTTACATTTTAATTACATAGACTTGTGTATATGTTTTGCATTTTACATTTGAGGCCAGAATTTCTAAAGTCTGGGGACAATTTTATTACTACAGTATCCTTATACAGTTTTTTTCAACTACTTACATTTTCAAAACTTTACACACAAATCCAAGAATTGCACACTCAAAATGCAAAATGCCTCACATCTCCTGCAAAATGAAGCACTGCATTCAAAATATCACAAACACATCTCAAAAGCAAACATTTGCAAACACCTTTGCCATGATATGAATTCCTGTTCGATTTTTGTGTGCTACATAGAGAATTGTGTGTTGTGCTTTGCAAAAAGTGTTCTATGAAATTGAAAACTGAGTCAAAAGCTAAGAATTAGTGTATGGTTCTGCAGATTTGGTGTGTGTTTCTGGTCTTTGAGTGTCAGGTTTCAGAAATTGTGTGGCAAGTAAAGATTTTGTGTGTAAGCAAAAAAAAAAAACTAGTACTTCACCTCATTCCTAGAGAGGAATGTACAAACCTCTACCCCACAGTACTTGGCAATCAGTTCTAGACATCCAACTGTAGGTGCACACACACAAACCTACAGATTTATGGAGCTGCCCTCTTTAAATCTGACAAAATCGTCTCGCTCTTATATAATTAGAGCTCTAGAGGACGAAGGTTTCCGTTCCTCTTCCTCTCCCGTCAGACTAGTGATGGATCTTTCCTGCTCGAAACTTCCGTCAGGCTTCCAACTGAGTCACTGTTGGAGTTAATACAGCAAATGTTACATTTAATGAAATGCCCTGTATTCTCTTTGTTCTGGCTTGTATTCTAGTGGCTTGAGTCTGATGGGAGATAATTGGGATGAATGCACCTCTCTGCAGGATATGCTGAAGTTGTATTGTTAGGCATTCAGTTTAATATACACTCTTAAAAATAAAGGTGCTTCAAAAGGTTCTTCAAGCGATGCCATAGAAGAACCATTTTTGGTTCCACAAAGAACCATTCAGTCATAGGTTCTTTAAAGAACCATCTCTTTCTTACCTTTTTATAATCTGAAGAACCTTCTTTCACCACAAAGAACCTTTTGTGAAACAGAAAGGTTCTTCAGATGTTAAAGGTTCTTTATGGAACCATTTAGACAGAAAGGTTCTTCTATGGCATCGTGAAGCACCTTTATTTTTAAGAGTGTAGGCACATCTTTTGTAATGTAGTATTATTGACCAATAAGGGAACAAAAAGACTAATTCTGTTTCACACAGACTGACTGCACACGTGAGGCTTTCTTTCTATCTTCATTATCTGCAGCACTCTTGAGAGAGAGGCAAAGTCAACCTGCGCAACACTGTGCAAACTAGATTCCCATTTCTAATTTACTGCACCCTGTTTGTAGTGTTGGCACTCCCAGCTCGCCCTGTGAGTCGGTGTGAATGAGGAATGATCGCAAACCTCATGCTGGCCACAAGGGGGAACAGTTTTAGCATCCTAGAGCATTCTTGCTCCTAATACATGTACATGTGCTCAGCTTATACTCTGGCAATTATCATCTTGTGTATCTATTGGCATTTATATTAGTCAATCAGTCAGTTATTCAATTCACAGTGATGATATAAACACAATCCACAATGCACACTCTAAGCCCACAGAAGCATAAGTGTAAAATAGCATGTAAAAATTACGTATTTAATGTACACTACCATTCAAAGTTTAAGGTCAGTATTTTTTTATTAAAATAAATAAATAAATAATTAATTCTTTTTTTTCCAACCTGGATTCATTAAATTGTTCAAAACAAAAGTGTCAGTAAAGAGTTTTCTGTGACACTAAAGACTGGAGAAATGGCTGCTGAAAATTCAGCTTTGTGTCACAGGAATAAATTACATTTTAAAATCGAAAATGTTATAAATTACATGTAATAAATAGAAAAAGTTATTTTAAATATTACTGTTTTTACTGTATTTTTGATCAAATAAATGCAGCCATGAGAGACTTTTTTTTCAAAAACATTAAACATTTTACGGACCCCAAACTTTTGAATGGTAGTGTATATATTTGAGTTTTTACAGGTTTTCTGCATGAACCTGATTGCTTTTAACTAGTGATAACTAGTTTGGGCTTCACATGTACACACACTAATGGCTCATGTCCTGTGTGGTTCAGATGAAAGAAGAGGAAGTAACCCAGCTGAAACAGGAGATCACTAAACTTACCAAAATG
The DNA here is from genome assembly GCF_001515605.1 of Sinocyclocheilus anshuiensis. Taxonomy (NCBI): domain Eukaryota; kingdom Metazoa; phylum Chordata; class Actinopteri; order Cypriniformes; family Cyprinidae; genus Sinocyclocheilus; species Sinocyclocheilus anshuiensis. The sequence continues at coordinate 1,572,690 of NW_015557079.1, forward strand.
AGAGAAGGAGTGCAGAGGAGACTCAGACAGATGGAGGAACAGAAAGTGGAGGTGGAGAATCAGAGAGAAACACTGAAGAATCAGATTACTGGACTGGATAGAGGCAAGAACATACACACGCACACACACTTACCCACAGTTGAACTCTACAGCATAAATGTATTATTTAAATCTGTATGAATATAAAATGCCACTGTAGTAAAATGAATTTCCACAGTCATATAGCATAGTTATACATTTATTTGAATTCTTTGCAATTCCACAGCTCTTTTCAGATCTTTACCACTGTACTGGTACTGTACAGTCCAGCCTACATTATTGCTTTCCATGCAGGGTCTAATTTATTTAAACGAGTCATATCATGGACAGCAGAACTTGTGATGCTTTTTGTTTTCATACAGCCAAGCTAAGAAATAAGACATTCTGAAATCATACTGGTCTTAACGTATCACACTTGAGCAACAAATCCTCATATTAGAATGATTTCTGAATGATCATGTGACACTGAAGGCTGGAATGGCTGCTGAAAACACAGCTTTGTCATCACAGGAATAAATTATAGTTTACAATATATTAAAATAGAAAAGTTTTTTTTGAATTGTAGTAATATTTCACAATATTTCTCTTTCGCTGCTTGGTTCATCAAATAAAATAGTATATTTGGGCAGCTTTGACTGGGGTGACAACCTGCACAAAGAGAGGCTGCAAAATGGACAATTTAAAACTAAATTACGATGTTTTCAGAGAAAGAAACCTTGACTAACATTATCAAGAAGACTTGAGTTAAGACCTCTTTTCCACATCTGTTCAAAAGCCATCATCTTCCTTTCTTTGTTCTCTTTCTTTTTTTTTCCTAAACAAAGGTAATACGTTTTGAAGGAAGATAGAGTTGAGAGTAATTGCATTCAAACAATGAATACATGTAGTTCAATTTTTTTTTAATTTGACCTCTTTCCTCTGCTCTCCACATGTCTGATTTTCATTTCCACTGGCACATACTGTCCTGTTTGTCTCCTGTTCTTCCCTGCTGATTGGTTTTTGGTAAGATAAATTATAGTTTCATTGTCTCTTTCAATGGGCAATTTATTTTTAAATATGTAACTATCAGATGATAAATAAAAAAAAAAATAAAAATAAAAAATATATATATATATATATAGTTGAGGTCAAAAGTTTACATTCCCCAGTTCAAAAGTTTACATCCCCTTGATTGTTAATACTGTGTTGTTATCTGAATGATCCACAGCTGTTTTTTTTTTTGTTTAGTTATAGTTGTTCATGAGTCCCTTGTTTGTCCTGAACAGTTAAACTGCCTGCTGTTCTTCAGAAAAATCCTTCAAGTCCCACAAATTCTTTGGTTTTCCAGCATTTTTGTGTAACATTCTGGAAAGGGTTGGAAAGGGTTTGAACATTCTGTTTGAACCCTTTCCAACAATGACTGTAGGATTTTGAGATCCATCTTTTCACAGTGAGGACAACTGAGGGACTCAACAAACATTCTGTTTCAGAGAATATTTAGACATTTCAGATCTGCGTGGTAGTGCAAGCTTCATAAAAATTGGGATTAATTGATAGTTTCACTTTTAAATCATGTCTAATTATCATTATATCTTCTCAGGGCGTCCACCTGTAATTAATTGTGTATTTTTGCTAATTTGAATGATACAGGCTACTAATTAACTCTTGTGCTAATTATGAAACTAGGCACAGGTATTTGTGACAGAAGTGTTGGTAATAAAATTATCATTAGCTGACACTGAGGCAAGGTCTTGAAGGCTGGGATTTCATGTTTTGCTAAATTCTGCCAGGCCAAGCCAATCTCATGCCTTCAATCCAAAATCCCGCCCAATCACAAAGTCACACAATGATTAAGAACCAAAGAGTGTTTTCGATTGGCTAAAAAAACCTTGGGCACCTGACTCTTTTATGTTGTTTAGAGGACCTATGGCTGTCACAGAGACAAGTGTGATATATGTCTGTTACATTGTAGCCTTAAAAACACTTACATCACACTCACATAAAGCTTGATTTTATTTGTCAAGAAAGCATTTTCATGTGTGACACAGTAGCTCATGTCAAACCTGTTAATTTATAGTTCAATTAAAAATATTTCCTTGCACACCCCTAAAGGCCCTGTGTGTGTGTGCACCAGTTCCAGAGTCTTTAGGGAAATGAAACATTGGACTCTGGGGTGATAAAGTGACCATAGCCTCTGTGTCTAATTCATGTTCAGAGCTTAGACTGCTTATCTGGAGGCATAAAACGCTTTGTTTATTTGTGCTTTGTAAAGTTGAACAAGGGTGATATAACGAAACAATAAAAAGGGGAAATGAATGGAGCGAAATAGCATTAACTATCAAAATCAGCTTGAAAAGCAATGTTTACAGGATCATGCGGGATCATGTTGTAAATCAGTGGGTTATGACCCAAAAATGGGTCGCAGGTCTGTTCTAAAATATGTTGTGTAGGGGCAAAGGGACAAAATAACGCAGATAATAAAATGCATCTAACCGTATAATTGTGCATAGGACAGCAAAAATAAATGGGTCTATCAAATTTTAAAAGCCAGGAAAAGCTTACCAATCCTATTGTTGTGCACTTCAAAGGCAAATGTGTCACTTAAATGTATCACCTAATACCACCCCATACTGATACAATGCTTAACGTTTAGCCTAACATTTGTTATAGGCTATATTTATATATTATTTAACATATTTATGCAGTACTGATATTTTATTTTATTTTATTTTATTTTATTTTATTTTATTTTATTTTATTTTATTTTATTTTTAATTTTTATTTTTTTATTTTATTTTATTTTATTTTATTTTTTTATTTTATTTTATTTTATTTTATTTTTTTATTTTATTTTATTTTATTTTATTTTTTTATTTTATTTTATTTTATTTTATTTTTTTATTTTATTTTATTTTATTTTATTTTTTTATTTTATTTTATTTTATTTTATTTTTTTATTTTATTTTATTTTATTTTATTTTTTTATTTTATTTTATTTTATTTTATTTTATTTTATTTTATTTTATTTTATTTTA
>NW_015557079.1:1577529-1582778 GCF_001515605.1 Sinocyclocheilus anshuiensis
TATTTTATTTTATTTTATTTTATTTTATTTTATTTTATTTTATTTTATTTTATTTTATTTTATTTTATTTTATTTTATTTTATTTTATTTTATTTTATTTTATTTTATTTTATTTTATTTTATTTTATTTTATTTTATTTTATTTTATTTTATTTTATTTTATTTTATTTTATTTTATTTTATTTTATTTTATTTTATTTTATTTTATTTTATTTTATTTTATTTTATTTTATTTTATTTTATTTTATTTTATTTTATTTTATTTTATTTTATTTTATTTTATTTTATTTTATTTTATTTTATTTTATTTTATTTTATTTTATTTTATTTTATTTTATTTTATTTTATTTTATTTTATTTTATTTTATTTTATTTTATTTTATTTTATTTTATTTTATTTTATTTTATTTTATTTTATGGGCCATTCAGGTCATAGTAATATTAAGGCTAATAATAAAGCAGTTTGAATTTAATCATAATTTATTATATTATTCAGTATATTTAGTTATGTAGTGCTACTATTGTTCTAGTCATTCCATAGAATGTTTTGTTTTATTTTGTTTGTTTTGTTTTGCAGGTCATGGTAAATATTAATGTTTTAATCTATTAATCCATTTAAATCTTTATGAGCATTTTCGTAACTTTTATACAGTAGATAATTTGCGAATTGATGTCCAGTGTAAAATCTGAGCTGTGAAGCAAACCACCATTAAAGAGATCCATGTGCTTATACATTTAAAAGATGTGTAAATGTTTCATCTTCTAGTAGTTTGTGTTTTAAAATCTGAGACACATACTTGCGGTAAATGACATATGATCTGAATCTGTTCTTTGACAGATTGGTCTCTCTTCTCTTGCTTCTGCCCTCCACACCTGCTCACTCCGTCTTTCTTCTTCCAACCACTATGACCTCTCACCAACACCAGCATCCATTACCCTGATGATAACCATGATCTGTCCATCCCAGCTGAGCATGTGAAGATAGATTTCTCAGAAGACTCAGTGCTGGAAAGACACTGGATCCTAATGGCTTCAGCTGTGTCTGATGGGCTAGATAGCGCAGTGGTAAAGATCTGGTCTGGTAACCAGAATGCTGCAGGTTGAGCCGTCGGCATTGTGTTATTGAACACAGCACTTAGGTTGCTGCAGTGGGACTGTCCCTGTAAAGCTGGTCACTTTAGATCAAAGCATTGGCTAAATGACGAGGTCTGTGGAGTGTTGGTGCTTAACCTCAGTGTTATCTTCACACCATACAGTCTGCACTGCTCAGGGAAACCCTAGGGCTATTGTAGCTGGACACTGCCATCAGTCTCATCAATTATTGACTATCAGACCTGTAATCCAGAGAGCTTTGTCTGAGTAGGTTGTTAGTAGAATTGCTGCACAAAAGACCGTCCTTCTGCTATTCTTTGATGTGAATGTAAACTTTCAAGGTTACATATAACATGATCTTTACTTAATATCCTAATGATTTTTGGCATGAAAGAAAAATCGATAATTTTGACCCATACAATGTATTGTTGGCTATTGCTACAAATATACCCATGCTAATTATGATTGGTTTTGTGGTCCAGGGTCACAAATAAATAAATAAATACAATATACTTTATAATTATATGAATATTTATTAATATGATCATGAACTATATGATCAACAATATTCACAATACAATGTATAAAATAATTAAATCAAAATATAATTTATAATATAATTTATATAAAATAAATAATGGATGAATATAATTTAAATTATTTATTATTAACAGCATCAGAAAATTTGAACAGGACATTTTCTTTTTTAAATGTCTCATGAATTTTGTTGGTTTCATGCCTTTGGGAGATGATAATTCACCACACATAACAAATCTTTTCGTTTTCTTCTTCTTCTTCTTCTTCTTCTTCTTCTTCTTCCATCATGTAACCTGAAAATGTTGTCATCTGGTTAATTAAATGAGAAAAATTTGTGCCAAAATACAGTAAAAGTTTCTTGGATGCATAGCCTTTGATGTTAACAACAAAAGAGATGCAAAATGATGTTAAAAACAAAAGAGAAAGTTTTCTCCTCCCCTTTAACAGTTGTTATGGCTATTAATTTTGCTCTTATCTACTACATGGTTAATTGCTTCTTATTGTTAGCATTTAGCATGTTTTTCCCTGCTGTTCTGTGATCCAATTAGAACTCCCTGTAACATTTCTTCTAATTTCTTATGCGCTTTGGAATTGCCAAACATGGAGGGGAAATAGTATGTGTGGAAGTTTCAGGGAACGACAAAAACAAAACCTCCTTATTCTGCACTTAATTTATCGCAGTGTCCTTGATCCCATCTGTGCAGTTTGACAAATGATCAGACTTGTCATCAAGCCAGTAATTTATAAAGAAATCCTCATATTAGTGAAAGTCTCCAGGCTCTGATTGGACGGTTCGAACGGAGGGTGTTTGACGGCTGATGGATGGAGCCAGAGCCCTGTTGTCATCTTAATCAGGGTTTTCACAGTGATGGATGTTGTCATCTTAATCAGGGTTGGCTGGGTGATTGATGAGATGGGCTGTGACAGCGGGGTCAGTGAGCTGGCCGTCCGAGGAGAAGAGGAGGCGGGGTCATGTGAGGACAGAACATGGAATGGCCATTTCACATGACAGCGCGGCCACGCAATGTCCACTCATGCACGCCTGCTCGCTGACGGCCGAGATACCGTTTCGTTCATTCCCGCTCTTTCTTGTAGTCTTTCTGTGTCCCAGTTCTCTTTTCTACCTTCTTATGCCTGCAGCCGTATAATGGGCTTTTTGAATTGTGTAATTATTTTACGTTGGTCCTTCACAGACTGTGGAAAGTGCTTCTGAAAACAACCCTATTAGCGGAAAGCCTTTCAAAAAGAAAAGTAACAATTAGCACTATATCCCGCTGGCTTTGGAAGAAGAACTAAAAAACAAATAATAAGAGCTTCATTTTATGTTTTTCTTAGAAATGGAGACTGCAAAAAAGCAGATGGATATGGACAAGAAGGCTATAGATGAACTGGTGCGGGAGAGGGACATCCTGAATAAGGTGTGTGAGGACACGTGTTTCTAACTTCTAATGTTTTTCCTTACAGAATGTCTTGAAAATGACTTCTGATAAAATGTACAAAATGTAATAAACCCACCTTAAAGAAAACACACACACACACACACACACAGACACACACACACGTTTACTTAGCTATCTAAATGGGGACATTCCATAGGCGTAATGGTTTTTATACTGTACAAACTGTATGTGCTATTGCCCTACACCTAAACCTACCCATTACAGGACACTTTCTGCATTTTCACAATTTTAAAAAACTTTGTTTACTTTATTTTTATACCAGTTTTACAAATGAGGACATCCCCAAAGGGAGGTTTTTGGAGATTTTGTCAGGTTTAGCTCAATTTGTCCCCAAAATATGGTTAAGTAGGCACACACACACACACACACACACACACACACACACACACACATTTTATTAATAACTTTTATTAATACAATGTTGTTTATTTTGATTAATATTTGTTATTATTCTAGATTTACTTTTATTTAGACTATTTATTAAATAAATAATATATCAAATAATTCATCAAATTAATCGCACACACATAAAGCCCCTAAAACCTTTATATATTTACATTATTATTTGTGTTTAATGAAAAATATCAAATAATTCATCAAATAAATCATACACACACACACATTACACATCACACATTAAAAGCCCCTAAAATGTAAAAAATAAATTTTTTGTATGTTTGTTTTATTAATTAAATAATATATCAAATAATTAATCAAATGGATCACAAACATTAAAAAGCCTTCTTTTTTACATCTTTTTTTATTTATTTAGATTATTGTTTTGTTTAATTATTTAAACGGTATATCAATTAATCAAATGAATCACACACCCAAAAGCCCCTAAAACCTTTGTTTATTTAGGATTATTATTTGATTAATTAGACAATTTATTAAATAATTAATCAAATGAATCACACACATAGAAAAGCCCCCTTATAAAAGGATAGTTCACCCTCACGTCGTTCCAAACCAGTAAGACCTTTGTTCATCTTCAGAAAGAAATCCGAGAGCTCTCTGACCCTCCATAGACAGCAAGGGAACTACCACGATCAACGCACAGAAACGTAGTAAGGACATCGGTAAAATAGTCCATGTGACATCAGTGGTTCAACCGTAATTTTACGAAGCTACAAGAATACTTTTTGTACGCAAACCTATAGCGCCATTTTGGAGAATATCACAACACATGCGCGTGCTATCCTCTGCACGTAAACAAGGCATAGTTTATGCCTGTTCTACATCAGCAGCACCATGTGCTTGCATTGTTTACGTGCAGTAGGTTTGCCGCGATAGACGGTGTTGACGGTGATACCGGTGTTAAGCCGCAACACCGGTTACGTCACTTGCTTTCATCATTCTGCCAAAGAGACCGATGGGAATTTTTTTTTTTATGCAATCCTGTTGTCTTAAAATTATTGGTGTTTTTTGGTGAGCTTTATTGCTGTTCTTCATCGACAGCACACAAAACGAGTTAAATACAGTAAATGCGACACCTCTATGTGCTCATAAATCTCATAAATATGCTTATTTGTAAAGGCATCGTCATTAAGGTTATTGCCTTGTGTATCTTCAGTACAGTTGCAGGGTTTTGTTGTTTGCATGTTCCCTCGTGTGTCTGAATCCGTCATGTTTATCATTTCTCTCTCTCAGGAAATCGTTGATAAAGACGGGCAGAGTAAAGTGTTGTCCTTCACCATCCCTTCCTTATCGAAGCCGTCGGTTTATCATGAGGTGAGTCAATCTGATCCGTCTCTTAAGCCACAACACCGGTTACGTCACTTGCCCACCGTCTTTTTGATTTTTTCTAGTAATAAAAATCATTTAGTTCAGTAAAAGAACAGACACTACAGTTAAAAACTGAACGCGGCTGTTCAATGCAGCGTGCCAAGCAACAGTCGCATCACAGATCAGATTTCATTTCTCCAGTGAGGAGAGTGAGTCGAGCTGACTGACAAGAAGAGTGAGGTGAGACAGACTAGACGATCGCGGATGATTTGGTTTCAAAACTAGATGCAAAAGCGCCTGTTTGGCAATATTTTGGATTTTGAAATGCCTGTTGATTTTTGCCGTTTATCTAAGGTGATTTTGGAAGTTTTTTTAAACATTCGTTTCTTATTTAATTGGTTCCACAGTGTTTGCTGATTTTTACTTTATTTTTTA
>NW_015557079.1:1582907-1584628 GCF_001515605.1 Sinocyclocheilus anshuiensis
CTATTTAAAAGCGAAGGAAAGCGAGGAAAAGAGGGAACGCCCCGCCCCCGCGGTGATACCGGTATTACCGGTGTTGTCACACGTCGATTAACCGGTGGGAAAATTTCCTCACCGTCACAACCCTAACGTGCAGGAAAAGCAGGCGCATACGTCGTGATATTCTCAAAAATGGCGCTATAGGTAACACGGAGGAGAAGAATTGTTGAATAAAGTCATCATTTTTGTTTTTTCTGCGCACAAAAAGTATTCCGTAGCTTCATAAAATTACGGTTGAACCACTGATGTCACATGGACTATTTTAAAGATGTCCTTGCTACGTTTCTGTGCCTTGATCGTGGTAGGACCCTTGCTTTGATTTTTGGGTGAACTATCCTTTTAAATCTTTGTTTTAGCTCTGCTAGTTTGAGTGATCTGATCTTAAATGTTTTGGACGTGCTTTGGATCTCTTGAAACTAATATTAATACCAGGTAAGCTTTTCGGTGAGTCTTTATGGTTTATATTTTTATCCTTAGGGCTAATTTTCTGCAGCGGTTCTGCATTTTCACAGTTCTCATAGCTTCCCCACACTGTTATGATGCACAGATGGATTTCAGAAAACAAGAGAAGGTGCATGATGTTTCTGCTGACATGCTGAATATTGCATTGCTATTGCACGTATGAAAATAACAGGATATTCATATTTAATTACACAGGAGACACTCTGTCTCACACACACACACACACACTGTGGCATACAAACACGGCTTTTGATATCAGCTTACCTTGGAGAATCATTCCTTTGATCTATTGAACAGCAATACAGCACAGAATAAAATCATCCTATTCTCAAGCTCGGTTTTTTACGTCTCTGTTTTCTGAAAATGTTGAGTCACTCTTGCTAAGTATATTTACAAATTGATCTTTTGCGTAACCTCTTTGTGTCGGCGTGTGCATGTTTCTTCCAGAATATGATCAAGGCGGCCAATGAAACAGACAAACAGCAGACCATTGTTAAGCTACACGAACAGTCAAAGAAGACTCTGGAACAGGAGATTTTAAACTACAGGGACGAAGCCCAGAAACAGCGAAAGATCATCTACCAGCTGGAGAAAGAGAGGGATCGCTACATAAACGAGGCCAGTGAGCTCACCAAGAAGGTACAGCACACACACACACACGCACTCACACAAGTTAGCCATGGCTCAGTGAAGGATTGAGAATGTCACCTTGAAGTTAATTTAGTTCATTTTTAGCCATATTTTGATATTTATCATACTAGTTTCTGTATTTTTTTTTTTTATCAAAACAGAATGATTTAAAATGAGACAAGCCAACTAAACAACCAAACATGATGTCACTTTTTGAAGGATGATGTCATTAATGGTGGCTTTTGTTGTAGGGATTTTACAAAAGAGGATAGAAAGTGAAACTGAGGACAGAGAAAAAAACCTACAAAATGACTATTAATTTAAAGACGATTTGTATAAAATATTTAAATTAGAAAAAGGGAAAAAAGAAACACAATTAGGTGTGAAACACTGAATTAAATGTGGAAATTAAAGTATTAGAGTAAAATACTATTTTTTAAAAACATGCTACAATAATCTGTTTTATTTACAACTTTGAAATCAATCAATCAATCAATTAATCAATCAATCAATCAATCAAAAAATTTGAATTCATTCAGAAATGAAACAATGTGGTGATCTATCTATCTATCTATCTATCTATCTATCTATCT
>NW_015557079.1:1586119-1589551 GCF_001515605.1 Sinocyclocheilus anshuiensis
CAAAAGTGAAAGTAAAATGCGCACGGCGCTTTTAAGCTATTTAAAAGCGAAGGAAAGCGAGGAAAAGAGGGAAAATTCGAACGAACTAAAAACGAACAATTGCTTTATTCCGAATTGCCGCTATTTGAAAGTGAAAGTAAAATGGGCACACCACTTTTACAAGCTATTTAAAAGCGAAGGAAAGCGAGGAAAAGAGGGAACGCCCCGCCCCCGCGGTGATACCGGTATTACCGGTGTTGTCACACGTCGATTAACCGGTGGGAAAATTTCCTCACCGTCACAACCCTAACGTGCAGGAAAAGCAGGCGCATACGTCGTGATATTCTCAAAAATGGCGCTATAGGTAACACGGAGGAGAAGAATTGTTGAATAAAGTCATCATTTTTGTTTTTTCTGCGCACAAAAAGTATTCCGTAGCTTCATAAAATTACGGTTGAACCACTGATGTCACATGGACTATTTTAAAGATGTCCTTGCTACGTTTCTGTGCCTTGATCGTGGTAGGACCCTTGCTTTGATTTTTGGGTGAACTATCCTTTTAAATCTTTGTTTTAGCTCTGCTAGTTTGAGTGATCTGATCTTAAATGTTTTGGACGTGCTTTGGATCTCTTGAAACTAATATTAATACCAGGTAAGCTTTTCGGTGAGTCTTTATGGTTTATATTTTTATCCTTAGGGCTAATTTTCTGCAGCGGTTCTGCATTTTCACAGTTCTCATAGCTTCCCCACACTGTTATGATGCACAGATGGATTTCAGAAAACAAGAGAAGGTGCATGATGTTTCTGCTGACATGCTGAATATTGCATTGCTATTGCACGTATGAAAATAACAGGATATTCATATTTAATTACACAGGAGACACTCTGTCTCACACACACACACACACACTGTGGCATACAAACACGGCTTTTGATATCAGCTTACCTTGGAGAATCATTCCTTTGATCTATTGAACAGCAATACAGCACAGAATAAAATCATCCTATTCTCAAGCTCGGTTTTTTACGTCTCTGTTTTCTGAAAATGTTGAGTCACTCTTGCTAAGTATATTTACAAATTGATCTTTTGCGTAACCTCTTTGTGTCGGCGTGTGCATGTTTCTTCCAGAATATGATCAAGGCGGCCAATGAAACAGACAAACAGCAGACCATTGTTAAGCTACACGAACAGTCAAAGAAGACTCTGGAACAGGAGATTTTAAACTACAGGGACGAAGCCCAGAAACAGCGAAAGATCATCTACCAGCTGGAGAAAGAGAGGGATCGCTACATAAACGAGGCCAGTGAGCTCACCAAGAAGGTACAGCACACACACACACACGCACTCACACAAGTTAGCCATGGCTCAGTGAAGGATTGAGAATGTCACCTTGAAGTTAATTTAGTTCATTTTTAGCCATATTTTGATATTTATCATACTAGTTTCTGTATTTTTTTTTTTTATCAAAACAGAATGATTTAAAATGAGACAAGCCAACTAAACAACCAAACATGATGTCACTTTTTGAAGGATGATGTCATTAATGGTGGCTTTTGTTGTAGGGATTTTACAAAAGAGGATAGAAAGTGAAACTGAGGACAGAGAAAAAAACCTACAAAATGACTATTAATTTAAAGACGATTTGTATAAAATATTTAAATTAGAAAAAGGGAAAAAAGAAACACAATTAGGTGTGAAACACTGAATTAAATGTGGAAATTAAAGTATTAGAGTAAAATACTATTTTTTAAAAACATGCTACAATAATCTGTTTTATTTACAACTTTGAAATCAATCAATCAATCAATTAATCAATCAATCAATCAATCAAAAAATTTGAATTCATTCAGAAATGAAACAATGTGGTGATCTATCTATCTATCTATCTATCTATCTATCTATCTGAACATTGAGTGCAAGCTATAGCGCACCTTGTGGCAGTACTGAGAATGCAACACATAATTGCACTGAGATGTGTATTGAATTTGAACCCATTTCAAAACATGATAAATTAAATATAGCTTGTGTAGTTTGATGTATTTACATTCATACTTGCATAAAGTATGTTTTAGGCCTAAGAGTGAAAAAAATTCAAATCCCCTCACATTTCTTTGTCTTACGATGTTTTACTTTCTAAGAGTTGTTGAGAGTCGCGAGTCTCTTGGTTTTTGTCTTGTAATCCCTGAAGGCATTTCTTCACTCTGTAGTACTTTAGCATGCTTGTGTGAGTCATCTTACTGATGACTTTATAAAACTGTTGCTATCGCAACAGTGCAATGTGTGTGTGCCGCTCTATACACACTTCAAGCCAGTAACGTTTAGGCACTTCTGGCAAACTTATTTAGGTATAATGGGCAACTATCAAGTTAAGTCAAGCGTGCCGTGAACAACATAATTAGAGAACGGTCTGATTGAGTCTGATGTTTAACCTGTTTTAATTACATGATGGTATTTCAACTTTATATCGATAATCTACATTTCTTAAAGGGCCAGTCACCCAAAAATGAAAATTCTGTTATCATTTACTGTGCTAACTTTTTTTGTGTTCCATGGTTGAAAGTAAGTCATACAGGTTTGAAACGACATATGGGTGAGTAAATGATGACAGGATTATTATTTTGGGGTGAACTATTCCTGTAAATGAGCTCTGCAGTTTGCTTCATTATCTCACCATGACCTTTTATAAGAGACCTTATAACATGAGAAAATTACAGTCTGGTTAATGTGTCACCTGCTATTCTCAGTTAATGTGTCATTCATTTAAATACCGTACTTGTGGAAATGCATTAGATGCAAAAAAAAAAGAAGAAAAAAAGTATTTTTAAGATGACTGATTGGCCAGATAGAGTCACTTAGTAAGACTTTAATTTGCTGCTAGAAAGTTTCTGCTGCTCTCAAGTTATTCTTTTAAATTAAATGTTCTGGTGATTAAAACCATCTGTTGACTGTTTTTTCTTCTTCAAATCAGAAAGCGGTGGCGTTAATTATAATTACAGACTATGATGTGATGGTCATTAAATACCTTTGTACTAAAAATATACGTCTTGAACAGTAGTCCATGAAAAATCTGTATTATTTTTTGGTGTTTACACACCCCTTAGCATCCTGGCATTTGCCCTGACATTTGTTTTCTCAGGTTTTATGTTGAGAAAGTGCACTGCAGCATGAACTGGAGGATTCAGGTTTACATTCAGCTCCAGGCACATCCTCTAACTCTCTTTCTGTCTTGAACAGATAAGACCAAACATAATATATTCCATATAATAGTGTTCCTCTTTCTGTGTAAACTAGCTGGATCATCCTAAAGATGTGCACTGTAAAATATTGCCAGGATTTTACATAATTTAACAGTGTTTCTTGCAATAAAATGATCAGAATTTTACTATATATATATATATATATATATATATATATATATATATATATATATATATAGAGAAAATAAAGAAAAA
>NW_015557079.1:1589964-1612935 GCF_001515605.1 Sinocyclocheilus anshuiensis
GAATTTTACTATATATATATATATATATATATATACAGTGTAAACAGTGAAACAGACATATTGTTTTTATCTATAGATTCTGCCTTTACTCACAGCACTCATTATACTGTCTTACACACCAAACAGTGCAAGCAGTCGCCTTCAGTTTTCAGTTTTCAGCTACATGAAGGTTGCGCTGCAGAAGGTGTTTATTTTGGAACATCTATCACAGTTTCCTAGGAACCAGAGGCTATTTGAGACACAACATCGCTTTCATGTATTCAGCATTGCTAGCATTTGCTTTCTTTCAGTGAGATTTTTTGAAAAGTTAATAATCTAATTCCAGGTAAAAAATGCTCAGCCGTAAGCATTAGTAAGGCCGCGTGTTGAAAAAGCTCTTAGCTAATGGTTTTGAGATTGCCTCCTGAGATCTGACTCCACAACTGTAACTTGCTAGTACTTTGCAGAGAATAAAAATTCTTCTGATTTAAAATAAGAAACACGGTTCAAACAAGTAGGTCTATAAGTCTGTAAGCTATTCGTTAGCATTCCCATTCAGCTGGTGCAGGAAGTGTGCAAGAATGCCGTCTTTGCTCTCAATTCTTGGCACAGAAGTTTTAGAGACATTTCATAAAAACAGAGTGATATTAAACATTTATGTGCAGTATTATCTATTGCCCCCTTCACACACTAGCATTGCATTACATACAGTAGTTGTTTAGAAAACAGCTGTCTTTACAAATATCATTTTAAATGCAAATCTGTAGATCTTCAGTCTGTAATTTTTTATAAGGCCAGCTCATATCATCCCCAGACTGTCTCATTATATTTCACCAATGTTCCACCATCATTAATGGCATGTTATTTATAGAAAACCATTAAGGCTGATCATCTTTTAGTCCTGAATAATAAGACTGATAAAAATTTCTTAGCATTTTATAGGTGAACCTTTAAAATAATGAGAGCATGCATGTTCTCCTGTATATCTGTACGTGAAAAATCATTTGTAAACATTATATGAGCAGTAAATGTGAAGCTGTGTGATAAAGTGAGACTTTTGAGCACAAAATCTTGATATATAAATCCTTTTTCCTTTAGAAGAGGACATGTGTTTTCATATACTAGATCTAGATGTAATGTAAAGATATGGTACTGTAACGCTATTTCTCTTTTGACTTTTTCTAGGTTAGATTGTTTGACATCTGACATGATTGATGACTCTATGCACTGCGGTGCTCCACATAATCACCCAGTGGACAAAACCAATGTATTGTCCTATAGGATGACATTTAAGGGGATAAAAAAGTATGACTTTTGCCAGGTTCAGATCAGTGAATTTAGCTAGATTTATAGAGGAGATGATGGAGAAACTCTACGGTGTTCGCAAGTTTGATTTATAAGGCCCCGGAGCTGACTATGAATTGTGAGTTGCTGAATTTACGGGAAGTGACTGGTGTTATTTTCTCATGCTTTGGTTGATTATATACACACTACTTTCAGAAGGGCTGAGTATTTACAACCAGTGGGCTCATCTGACACATGCACCTTTTTTATAAGACACTCTACAGACACAATGTGTTTGGCGTGTATGTCTGAAAGCGGTTGTCAAAATATCACTACAGGAGCTATTTAACCCGCAATGTACAGTAGCATATGTGAGTTTGAATGGCATTGCCTTGGACACATTCTGCTATCAATTTAACGTCCCTTTTAAATTCCCTTGCATTTTTGAAGCCTGTGCTCCGGACAAAGTAAATATATATTTTTAGTGTTATTTCAATCAAACCGCACTGAAACTGTGTATTTTTGCGCTTTGCTAAATGCACAAGTGAAAAGGTTAACATGAATTGGCAACTATTCAGACTGCAGTGAAATTCAATAAAGGCAAGTTGTTTGGTTGTCTAAACTTCTCCTGATGTGAATATATCTGAGTTAAAGAAAGCAAATCAAAACATGACATGTGAGGAGAAAGGTAAAGGCAATTCTGGGTCTGTATTTGCATCAGTGCAAGGTTGCATAACCTCTCGATGAATAACATAAACACTTTTCCAAAATTTTGGCAGAAAGGCTGTACGAAGCAGCAGGCAACAAAATGATGTTGCCACACTATACCCTGTTTTGACCAAAATCAATGGGAGCATCACTTTTATCTTTCACAGATAAAGCAATCATACATTACAGTGGACTACCTTTCTTTCAAAACATTCTCAACCTTTTTGAATCGAAGGCCCCCAGTGTCCAACACAATATTTGAAAGCCTCCTATATAATATTAACTATACATTAACTATAATATATTATTAATAGAAACTTGGAGTGTTGAGTTTAATTAATTTTATTATTCCAGAAGAACTGCGTGTTCTTCACTAAAAACAACAGGTATTGAGGAAAAAATAAATATATAAAATTGATTGAAATGTTTTTTAAGCATGCATTTTCCTTAAGTTAGAATATTTAAATATAATTATTTTAATAATTATTTTGATTATTTTAATTATTTATATATTACTCTATCTATATCTTACTGTATATATTACTCTCTATCTATCCATCCATCCGTCCGTCCGTCCATCCATCCATCCATCCATCCATCCGTCCGTCCATCCATCCGTCCATCCGTCCAATCAATGTTTACTTAATATTTTTAATTTGTACTATGCATTTTTTTGTGGTTATTAGCAGCATCACATTTACCCTTCAGGAATTATGCAATTCCAAAATGCACTGTGATGACCTAAGTTAAGAATTTCATCTATAATGTTCTATTTAAATAAAATGTATCGGTATTACTCAGTACTTGATTTTGTGCTGATTAGAGTGTTAGCTTGGCAACATGTTAACTTTATACTCTATAGAGCTGTTTAGTCGTGTTGTTAATTTGTAATGCTAATTCGCAAATGGGAACCCTGGGGATTTTTTTTATGGCTTTTTAGAATAGTGTTTTTTGATTTATGAGTAAAATAAGGTTTGTGTTTAACATATAAAGTGACTGTCATGTTTTGTTCTACAACATAAATCATACACAGTCGTGACTTAAACATAAATTTTAAAACAGTTCTGTGTTTGGAAATGCAAAGTTTCTTCCTGGTTTTAAGACTACAATCTGAACAGATCTTTTTGAATAAACTGTAAGTGTTATCCAAGTCTGTTTTAACCGTGTGATATAGCTAAATATGTGTGCGTGTGATTTACTGTTGTACTGTCAATCATAAGGTAGGATGCTTAGAAAGTAGCTGCTATGTAGACAACAGACAGGTTTCAAACAGAGCTAAAGACTAGTTGTAGTTTTCCAGATTTAACCCCACTGTCTCTGTCGGTCTTTTTAGGTTCTTGAGAATATTGAGGACATTAAACTGAAGGAGATGCATATATTTGAGTATAAGAAGAGAATCGCAGAAGCTGAAACAAAACTGAAGCAGCAGCAGAACCTCTATGAGGATGTCAGGACAGAGAGGAACCTCTTCAGCAAGAACCTGATTGAGGCCAAGGTAAGTGTGTATATGTGTGTGTGTGTAGACCTTCATCTTACAGATCTGCTCCCCATGAGCATGAGAGCAGACGTAGAGGCCAGTGGATCCATGGGATGACTTCTTTGGGAAATTCGCCCAACTGAAGCTTGTGTAGGGTGGTGTGAACATTAATCTTTGTCCAGGAAATCGCCCCATTTGCACGAAGTCGGAAATAGCAGGTAACCTCCCTGCTGTGTGGCCTGAAACTACGAAAGTACATGAATGTAGCTTCTAGCTACACAAAACACATTTTCACGCATTGATGCATTGCGAAATGTGTCTGAATGCAATTCAAAACGCAACACAAGTTGCATTCTCAGCATTGCCGTGAGGAGCTCGATAGTGGAGAATTAGTGTGAACTGTCATTTTCTATAGTCACTTTTCTCTTTCAGGTCCGATACTGTCATGGTTTGAATGTCTACTGCCACTTCTGTTACTATTGCTAAGCAAAATAACTAAAGAAGTTCACCATGAAATGAAAATGCTGTTATTGCTCACCCCCATGTCTTTCCAGTATGTTTCTGGCTTACGTAGAAGTTGAAATAGCAAAATTTATCCAGAAGTCATGAAACCTTAATTAGTCCATTCACTGATATCAGTAAAATCAAAAAGTTTAGTGGCTTTTAGCCAATGTGTATTAGCTTTGAAGCCATCTGTATGCTAATATTCTCCCACAAACCTTACCTTTATATGCACTGCTGTTTGGACTTCTACCAAGGCTGTGAAATAAAAAAAATAAAAATAAAATAAAAAATATATGTATATTATTTTAATTAAAAATTGCTATTTTCTATTTGAATATATTTTAAAATGTAATTTATTTGTGTAATGGCAAAGTTGAACTTTCAGCAGATCTAGTCTTCAGTGTCACATGATCCTTCAGAAATAATTCATGTTGATTTAGAGCCAAAGAAACATATTATCAATGTTGAAAACAGGATTTTTTTTATGTCCCTGCTGAATAAATCATTGATTTAAAAAAAACAAAAAACAAAAAAAAAAACAATTTTGATTGGTAGTATCTTTTGAATTGTACTATATATATATGCATATATGCATAAATATACAGTATTTTTCTTTCAGGAAAATGGATCAATATATTGATGACTCATCCTGCACTACACAAATTTTTACCCAATCAGATTCCCTTTAGAATGAGAATATTCAGCATCCGAATGACACATGCAAACCGCTAGCAAATCATGGTTCATAGCTGTGATATGAACAAAGTCTATTGCCTATATATTTAAAAAAAAAAAAAAGGAAAAGCCCAAAAGTTTCTGTATCAATAGAAAATATGTCAACACAGGAAAGGAAGCCTTGAAAGCTGCAGTAAGAAACTCAAGTGTAAGACTTATTTTTCAGGTCTATAAAAGACTGTCCTTTGTTGTCAGTTTTTTGCTGATGACCCATTCCTGCTGTATCGCTTTTTTTTCACTGCACTGAAGAATAAGTGTGTGTTTTGAGTGTGAATCTGCTAGGGCGGTTGTCTACCTGTCTGCCCAGCTGTCTTTGTGTATAAGTTTGGCCAATTTCTCACACACCTCCCTGTGTTCACTTCAAGGATCAGAATGCTGAGATGAAACGCAAGGTGAAGATCGTGAACCACATGTTCGAACAGCTAAAAGATGAAATCACCACAAAAGAGGTGGCTCTAGACAAGGAGCGCCAGGAGTTCCAGCGTGTAGAGAGAGAAAGGGAAAATCTCAAGGTAACCCATTTCATCCTTTACTGCCACATGTCTCTTGCCATCTTAGTTCTGTATACTTTCAAATCTAACATCACTATGCCTAGTCAGTATCCTTACTAGGCATGATGGGACACACTTTCAATGAAGCATGTAGTGATGCACAACTTTGTATTTTAAACCAATGAGATTGCACAGATGGGCTTCACAGTGCAATGTGCAGAAATAGAAACCATGCAAAAATGTTTTGTGTCATTCCAACACCAGTTATGATATATTAATAAATATTTATAATAAAATTATACAATTAATTAATATTATTAAATGACATGAAAGTATAACATTTTCACAAAAATAATAATACCACATTTGCAGTTCACAATTTGTTCATACTTACAGTATGATTCACTCAGTTGCAAATTTGAATGCATTTTTTTTACTTCATTACATTGTGCAGCATTCAAACAATTTAAAAATGATCTGAGTTTATACTGAGTATTTTCAGTAATTCTTTTACTATTATGGCGTGATATTTGGTTTACATAATTTAAAATTTAATTTAATTTAATTTAATTTAATGTAATTTAATTTAATTTAATTTAATTTAATTTAATTTAATTTAATTTAATTTAATTTAATTTAATTTAATTTAATTTAATTTAATTTAATTTAATTTAATTTAATTTAATTTAATTTAATTTAATTTAATTTAATTTAATTTAATTTAATTTAATTTAATTTAATTTAATTTAATTTAATTTAATTTAATTTAATTTAATTTAATTTAATTTAATTTAATTTAATTTAATTTAATTTAATTTAATTTTATTTTATTTTATTTTATTTTATTGACATTTTTTAGTATTTATTTAAACTGTCAGTCTGTACATTGCATATTTACACTAGTGGATGGCAAAAATTTACAGTTTTTATGAGCAAATTATTGCCTCATTCAACCACTTGGTTCAAAAACACTGATTCAAATTATCTGGCAAAAACAAACAACGCAATTCTAAAATTAAGTTATTCAATATTAAATTCTTGTTTGTTGAACTATTGTATAAAAGTAATGTCACAATCACAATTCGGTTGTTTTTCTGACTATGATCGTAGCTGTGATTACCTGATATGCATCCTTTATTTTTACTTCTTTAGCTGGTTGATTATTAAGGGTGAAGCTGATGTTTTTTTTGTGTGTGTGTGTAAACACAGTGATAGACTGGTCAACTGTCCTTAAAGGTGCTCATTTGTGGTGCTTGATATGACCAGACAGCATAAGAAAAGTAACCTTGCATTCAACTTCGAGGAGATATTTTTCATAATTCTTTCATTATTACTTTCCAGATCTTTGTGCTTATTAAATACAATGGCACGACTCTTCTTCTGTCTGTCAGAAGCTTTCAATATCACCCTCGCAAAGGATAATATTGGAATATCAAATAGGATGGCACAAAAAAAAGGAAAGAAATAAAAGAAAACACGAAAGATCACTCCATATTTTATGACAGAAATATAAATGTGAGTTCAGAGAGGGCTTTGACTCTACGCACTTTCAAATTCAACATCTGACATGAAAGACTTAATGAATATGCAATGCTTTTTGGCGGATATTGGAGTTGTAAATTATATATGACCTTGTTCTGAGGTATAGACTGAGGGGTGTGGTTACAGAGAGAGAGACAAAGCAAGAGAGAAACAGCTTAAGTATGTGATTGCCCAGCACTGACTGTATTGTACAGTACATGTGTGTAATGTAATGAAAAATGTTAAACCATGGAAAATGTTAAACCAAGAAACCAGCATAAAATCTCAGACTTTTGGACCCCACTGTATGTTAATACTGTATCTGGAGCATGGTGAAATCGCTCCATCAGCCTGACCAGATTGTTTCAGAGGAGTGTGGACCAGTGGTCCGAACAGATGGTTTCAGACTGGAAGGTTCCTCTACGCATGGGGTGGAGGGTTGTGGAGTTCTGGACGACAACGGGTGGAAAATTTCGACTCGCACAGATCACAGATTCTGAGCTGTCTCAGAACTAAATAGATCCATGGATAACTGACAGTCTGTTTTGATTAATCCAAATGCTGTCTCGGCAAGCATTTAGTCACATGCTCTTAAACATCCTCTTCTGGTGTCTGACTGCGTTAAGCACTGTTGAAGATCTTTAAAAGCTCATTCTGGGTGAAATATGGTGTGTGCATTAGTAAGGAACTAGACAGAAAGATTCACTAATAAAAGAAAATGGGTCTCGAGGGCTGGTGGGCAGCTACCCAAGTTGAGCAGCTTACCCAGCATGCCACAGGAGGTGCTGTCTGGCTCCCTGACTGGTTCTCAGGAAGCAAGATGGCTGTGATGTTCACCTCTCTTTTGAACCATGAAGTGAAAACACAAAGGCAAAACACCCAATGGAAGAGAAAAGGAGAGACAAGACCAAACGATGCACTGAAGACTGAAACGTCGTGAAACTTTACAGAGCAAACTAAAGTCTGTGAACTCGACAGATGCTGACGCTCTCATGGTAGATATCAACATAATCTTTGGAGAGCGCGCTTCACTCTTGCTAATCAAAGTAAGAGGCATGTTTGAGACAAGCTCAGCGCTCCCTGTGTTTAGATTGCTGTACTAATGAAGGAAAGCCACAGAGAACAGTAGAGAAAGACCAGTGATCATCAAGAACAGAAGAGCACTCGCAATTACTTCTAGAGGACGAGAATTTCAGACAAGATCCTTTGGTAAACATTATGCATAGTCTGGTAATTCATAATCATGAAGACTGAGTGATAAAGGTCTGTACATCCTGCAGCAAAAATAGCTGAAGTAGAACTTTCAATCTGTTCTTTCTTTCTTTCTTTCTTTCTTTCTTTCTTTCTTTCTTTCTTTCTTTCTTTCTCTCATTCTTTCTTTCTTTCTTTCTCTCATTCATCCAATTAACTCCATCCATAGCTGTTTTTCAATGATGAGTCTGGCCTTACGTCAAGTACATCTACAGTTATTTCAGTTTTTCACATTATTAACATTTTAAATCAACATTTACCAAGATTTACACTACCCTTCAAAAGTTTGGCATTGGTAAGATTTTAAAAAATGTTTTTGAAAGAAATATTTTATACTTAAGGGCCACAAAAAAAAAAAAAAAAAAAAAAAAAAATTAATATTGTGAAATATTGCTACAATTTAAAATAAAATCTAAAATTTTACAGTTTTAATTTATTTATTTCTGTGATTCTTTGATGAATAGTAAGTACAAAAGAACAGCATTTGTTTTGGTATAGAATTTTTTTGTAACGTCTTTATAAAGTCTATACCTGTATATACCTGTTTCTGTATATGTAATTATAGTTTAACTCATTGATTCTTTTTATTTGTTGAAAGTCATTGTGAATTTCCAATTATAATCCATCTTCCCCCTGGACAATGAGGTAGTGTCAAGGTAAACAAGTTACTTATCTGAAAAAGTGTAGCAATTATAGCTCACTAAAAAGAGAAAGTAGTTTCAGAACAAAGAGATCGATTATGAATTTCAAAGAAAAACAAATATTTTAAATAATATTCCCCCAAATCATGTGCTTATGCTTTAGCAAAACACATTTTTTTAACAGAAAAATATTATCTTTTACAAGTAGGAATGTAGAAATTCTGATGTTCAGAGTTTTAATACAACAGGTGTTATGAATTCTGCCATAGATTTAGTTTTTTTTTTTTTTACACAACATTGTAACTATTTTAATGAGACTTAGCAACATTAGGGTCTACCAACACCCCCCCCCCCAAAAAAAAACAAAAGAAACTAAAATGAAAGTAAATGCACAATTAACAAACACTTTAAGTAATTGCCTCTTCTAATTGCTGTAACTGTTCAATCACTGTGTAAAACTGTGTTGCTTACTCATTTTTACTGTCATCCGAGTATAATTTTTTCAGGCATCACTTTACAAACAAAAAGCAAAAGGAACTTAAATAGACTGATGGGAAAGAAAATCGGAGCAAAGAAGATCGACAAACAACTAGAGAGAAAGAACGAGAGAGAGAAATGACGAACAAAGGCAATCTTTCATGTTTTGAGGTGCCGCAGGGACATGATGCAGAAAACTTTAAATTGATAGGGAGTTCACTGCAGGCTTATGTAACCCTCTCTGGCATTTCCTTTCTTTCACCTTCATTCATTTATTTTCTTGGTTTTTGTGAGCCTGTGTCTCACCCTTTGCCTTTTGTACTCTAAAGCATACAGGTGTCCCAGAGCTGCAAGTTACCTCTGCTTTCTTCTCTGTTTCCTCTGCCTTCTCCTTCCTGTTTCCCACCACTTCTCAAGTCAAAACCATCATCCGTTTCCCTCTTTAACAAGAGGAAGAACGATCCAGAACATGTGAATGAAGACAGGCTTTGCATTCACAAATCTTGTGAAGCATTTTTAGAGTTATACCATTTGCCAAAACTAGTGACGCTACTGCCTATATTTTTAGTAGTCTTTTTAAAACACTCTAGCTTTTCCCAAAACAAATGGTATGATGGTGGAATGCTACAAATCCTGCAAGTTTCTTCTAAACTGTCTACTCTCTTTATGTAGAATTGGGAAATCTAAATAATTTTAGACTGATTCAGTTCATCCAAGTGGTTCACTTGTGGTTTACATGAATCATCTGAACCATCAGTTTGTTTGAATGGCATCTGTCAAGGCATGGAATATATAGAGAAGCAAGTCAACAGTCAGTTTTGGAATTTCATGTTTTTGGAAGTGGGAAAAATAAGCAAGTGAATGAGCGAGTGAATTTGACAAAGACCAAATAGTGAAGACTGGACGACTGGGTCAGAGTATCTCCAAACCTTCTGGGAGTCGTAGTGCAATAAATGACAATAATAAAGGTCTGGACCAAGAAACAATGGAAACCGGTAGCCTGGTCTGATGAATCATTCTCTCTTTTAGATCAGGTGGATGGATGGCTGGGTATGTGTGTGGAAAGGGATGGCAGCAGGATGCACTATGGGAAGAAGCCAGGCCGATGGAGGCAATGTTATGCTCTGGCCAATGTTCTGCTGGAAACCTTGGGCCCGTAGATTGTAAATATAAATTATCATTAAATAATCAATAATTTAAAAAATTCAGTACTTAAATAGATTCAGTACAATTAGCAAACTCTTCTTTACCAGAGTCTGTTTTCTAAAGAGTAGCTTTACTGTAATTTTACTGATTTGAGAGTAGCTTGTATTTTGGGATGCTTCAGCTTCAAAGCAACTTCCCAAACATTGCTAACATAAGAAGTCATGTTTAATTTTTCAAAATGTCACCATGTCCATTTCACCCTCTGTGCCTTTTATCATGTCGTTAACAGTTATTTCTGTTTAGTTTTTACTTCATAATGCCTTTTTTTGGGATTTGTCATTTGCCCCTTGCTTCACTTGCTACAGATGGAAGGCTATAGAATGTGAGAAATTCATTATTCAATAAAGTTCTTAGCCATATGCCGATGGAAGGAGGCGGGAGAACATGCCATTTGCCCATTTTCTCATAAAACCTTAATTTATCAAATTTATTATTCTTATGAGATGTCTGTTGGTTAGTCTTTGAACTGTGAAAGAAGACATGGGAAGCAAGGAAATGTTATACGTTTGACAAGCTTGGGCCAGATTTTGTGATTGACTGATTGAACTTCTCACGAGTGGAGTATATACATCTACAGTGGGGTTCAAAATTCTTAGAAAACATTGAAAATCTAGGTTTATTTTTATTTGAACCTATAAATGAACAATGTCTATGGAGCTAGCAAGGGAAATATCTTGGGAAAATAACCTTGCTTCACTTTGTGACAATGATTATGTGAACTCCTTTGTACAAAACGTCAAGACTTTCTTGCTTCCACTGAAGCACAAGATGCTCTTTGGAACATTCTCAAATCATGCTGGAGAACATGGATCATCTCACAAATTAGTCTATAATAATCAAAGTCCCTTTAAGACAAGTCATGTCACTCGGCGGCCATCTTTGAAACGCCTCTCGGGCATGCAAATGCAGCTCCTATCACTTTTGCCTTGTCCCATCAAATTCTACAAAACTGTTCACTAAGCTTGCGATTAAATTTCATAATTGAAATCACCAAAGAAATCTGATATCAACTGTCATAAATGTTGTTTATTTTGCTCAAATAGCGTTATAAAAAGCGTATTATTCAGGCTAGATCAGCCAGTGTGCATGCGCAGTCCTGAGCGCATGTCTCAGAACGCTGACTGTTTCTATAGCAACCGGGACTTCTAACGGCAGCTGCAGTGACGCGCTGACTTTACCGATTAGCGATTGGCTCCTTCAATCAGAAGGCGGGGCTTCCTGCGAGTGAGCGACCATATAGAACATTGCATTTTATTCCCATTCAAAACTATACGAGTGATACATCTTGGTTATCCTATAGTCTTTGATAATAATTTATTACACTAAAGATAAACGTTTTTTTTTAAACTGGTGCTTTAACCCTCATTTAAAAAATTAGTTCAAGGAACTCATGGTGGGAAAATACTTGTAAGACATGCTTGTAAGACATCTGAGTGTTTTTCTTTACGCAACTCTTTGCGTAAAAGGTGACGCTTCGTTCACTTCTTCAGGCTGACTGGTTAAAAAAAGGTGATTTGCACCTCCGTCACTGTCACCTCTGGTATTAATTTGTCAGATACACTTTGTCAGCCAACCCACATATCTAACAATTGTCAGCAATATTACGCCTATGACGGAAAGTCAATATCACCCTTTGGTAAATGGTGACAAACTTGGGTTCATTACATTTCCATGGAGCAGCTGTCACAGCAACTCATTCTTGGCTTCACGTGTTATCTCCAATCCTGTCAGGATACGTCAGTGTCAAAGCATAACCCATGCAGCCGATGGGAGTCATTGCCACACTTGTCACAATACCATGTAAAGTTTGAGAAAGTGTTAAAGTTACCCACTCAACAAAATGGCCTTGGCGAGCCAGGTGTATTCTTGTTAATCTTTGTATTTATTTGTGAACACTGCATATTTAAAATAGCAGGTTGATGGTAGTTGTGAAAAAACCTCATTCGGTCAGCAGAGGGCACTCTCAGTGGAATTTGAAATCACATTTACATTGTTTGATCTGTCTTTGATCTCTTTGTACTGATATTGAATACTGGCCTGGATATTCTTCTGCATTATGTCAGCCAGGGATTGTTCTATGTTTCATAAAACTATATGCATCCTAATTCTAAAATTCAATGAAATGTTTGTTTTACCCAGAATAGTACAGTTTTCAGATTTACATTTACCACATTTATGAAAAATGAGAAGTGAAAAATACATGGGTTTACTATTGCTTCATCCACTTGTTTGCCTTTTTCCCCTGTGAAGTCCATTCTGTGTCTTTAAAATGTATATTAAGCAGTAAACTAAGAGGAGAGTTGAGCTCTGAAGTATCTGCTTTGAAATCATTCTGAAATCAGAGAAATCTGGGTGCGTATTTTACTCCAAATGCTTGCGACATCATATGACTGTGACTGAAACCGGTATGATCTAGTCCAGTGGTTCTAAACCACATTCCTGGAGCCCCCAACACTGCACATTTAGCATGTTTCCTTTATTAAAATCACTTGATTCAACTCATTAATAGAGGCTCCAATGGTGAAATGGGTGTCAGACAAGGAGATGTGCATAATATGCAAGAACGTGCCAACACTGATCTAATCAACAAAATTAGACACAAAAATATGCATCATGACATGACTGTTAAAATATATATTTATAGAAGAACAATTTCCCTGCTTAAGATACAAAAGCTGAACACCAGTGAACGGAACTGCTTATAAATAAGATTAATAAGCTATATCCACATCATAAACATAATATTAAAACATACATTTTGCAAGCAATGAAGTAAATTAACATATTAATTCTTGATACATAATTAAATGTGTATACTTCGTAAAATGAATATATTGACAAAATATTGACTACACTGTAAAGTTTAAAAGAGATTTTTTACACACAAAAATACTATTTCAGTCATTTTACTTCAGAATTTCATATGTAATTCAATGTGTTACCTGCCACATTATTTTTGAAATTTACTAGCAATTTTTGAATGAAAATTGTTTCAAGATTTTAAGATTCCAAATTCAAGATTCAAGATTTTTATTTGTCACATACACGGTTGTGTACAAATACAACTGGACAAATACTGAAAATGTGCATTAATAAATATATAAATATTAGATAAAAGATACATTATTAAGGTAAATGTGCAAAAACAGGAAGTACAAAATTGCAGGTTATGTAAATTCAAAGTAAATCCTACACCATTTTTTTATTCAGTGTAAATTTAACATAGTTCACCCCAAAATTAGGCCACATTCACACAGCAGCAGAATACGGTTGTCCGTTCTGTATTTCAATCATTAATACATTCAAATCTTGGATATTTACTGAAGTGACAACATTCTAACTAAACTCACACCTGTAAATTTTCAGGACTCACAACTGTATTTTCAGTAAACCCCTGCTGTGTGAATGCAACCAGACTGGACAACTAGTTGTCTGTCATTATGTATTATCTGCACATACACGTCTACTGTGTTATGAGTTTTCATTTGTGGTTTTGGAAACTTCCAGAGACGCAGATCTGAGCTGTGTGTCATATGAAGTTTTAGGTTCAGTCACTGTTCTCCACTGGAGCTACTCCTGTCATCAGTTTTGTGGTCTGTGCACGACTCAAATGCTCCTCTCTTTACTGAGGTGCCTTAATGAAACTTTTGTCATATCAAATATGACCCGGCGTTCTTCAAAATATCTTCTTTTGTGTTCTGAAGAAGAAAGAAATTCATACAGGTTTGGAACAACATAAGGGTGAATAATGATGACCAAATTTTCACTTTTTGGGGGGTGAACTATCCTTTTAAAGGGCATTTTCAAGCATGTATGGGTTCCCTTACAGACGGCTTCATAGGAAGCAATGCCCTTTTGTCCTGCTCACACAAAGACTATTGTGCCAAGACATTGACCTTTCAGCTCTTATTGTTGTTGTTTATTACCTCAAGCCTTCACAAACGTACCAAGAAAGAAGCTCTTGTGTTCTTTGAAGCTGGCCAGCACCGAGTCTGTCTACTGGCTAACCCTCACCCCATGAAAAAACAATTAGGCCACTTCATAAGAATTGATTAGCATGTTAATGAATGGGCTACACTTTCTCATCAGGAGAGGCTACGGCAGGGGGTAATGAGGGGAGAGGCTGCTCTCAGCACCAGCTCCGTCCAGCTGGTTGTTATGCATGCCGAGAGGCGACATCGATCTCGTAGAAATCTTATTACATGCTCCAGACACTGTCTGCAAATGTTTAGCACTGAACTGAGAGAGGAGGGGAAAAAGTTTCAGAATTTAATGTCGTAAAAAAGGAAGTGATGATGTGTAAAGCATGCAGCCAGGTTCTAAACGATGTTCTCCGCTTTTTGAAATTTCATCAGTGTTTCACGGTAAACGGGAGATGTGGCGAACGGCCTTTAAAATGACCTCGCGCAGTTCACGGTTCGCGGTTCAGTGTTAACAAGCCAGATTTTAGATGGAGTCAAAGGTCTTGTCATCTTATATGCACACTGTTGTCCATTTATTATGCTGTCAGAGCCCCTTCATCAAGACGCCCGATGAAGAAAACGCCCTCTGAAGTCTCTGAAAGTACATTTATTTCATTTGTCTGCTAACAGTGTTCAAAGTGGACATACATACAATTTGTCAATTATATATTATATTTTACTATGTTGTTATATTTTTTAGAATAAAATGGTAATTTACTAATGAATTTTTATATTTGTAGTGTAAAAAATTAAATCTGTACATATACACTGGCCAAAAAAATAAAAAAAATTAATGAATTTTTGAAGTAGAAAGACTGAAATAGTATTTTCTTTACTGTTTTATTTTATGTATATTTTATAACTTGATTTTTGTATTTATTTAAAAATTTTAAAAGCACCAAACAGAAATGAGAAAGGCATGAAAAATGTCCTAAAACAGTAATTATGGGCCTATAGTGTTTGGGACATGCACCTGAGCTGGTTCTGAAAACAGGATCTTTGGTCTTTAAAACAACCCACCTGCTGCTCCTGCAGCCTGACTCTGGCTCTGTTGCTCTCTCTTTCTCTCTCTCAGGGGATAAAGGTTAAGACTGGTATCAAATGAAGTGTAAAGCACTCATGCCTGTCTTCCCTCTGTCTCTTTTTATCTTTCCCTTCCACTTTTTTGTCTGTTTTCTACCTTCTTGGCAGACCTATATATTTACCCCACTGCATCTGCCGCAGGCGACCAAATAAGTGTCAAAGAGGGGTGAGAGACAGAGATGGATTTTGAAGTCAAATGTCTTGATGAAGTACCACAGTCTCCCACCAAGGGGAAATTACTGCAGCGTTTCGACCTCTTGCACAACTTGTGACAGACATACATCCTGACTTCTTGGTCAAAATGCCTGTCTTGGCATGATATTAGGTTAAAGACAGCAAGCTATGTCTCTATGAATAGGTGAGACAGAAGAAAAATCAGATGTCAAAATATGGGATCTGCCTAACAGATCTGTCAGCATCTATTATGTCATTAAAATTCATTAAACAACATTGCAGAAAAAAGAGAACCCCCCCCAAACACTGCTCTTGGATGGATTAATTTAGTCATTTTAATAAGCCCTTTAAAACCAAACATGAACACATAGTTAAGTCTAAATGAAATAACTGTAAAGCTAATTTAAATTACAAGCCTCCTGCTTCTCAAAGTCAGACAGTGTTCAATCTATATTAATGTATTAAGCTATGATTCATGCAGTGCAAATAATATGACTACTTATTCATTCATTTTATTACTGGCTCTGTTTAATCCTCTTGAATAATTACTTTATTAGAGAGATTTAATTTAATTTTATTTTACCGATATCATGAGCAAAATTATTATAAACAAAGAATGACTAATATATAGATAAAAAAGTTATTAAACACTTTCTATTAAAGGGGTCATATGATGTTGCTAAAAAGAACATTATTTTGTGTATTTGGTGTAATGAAATGTGTTTATGCGGTTTAAGGTTCAAAAAACACATTATTTTCCACATACTGTACATTATTGTTTCTCCTCTATGCCCCGCCATTCTGAAACACGTCGATTTTTACAAAGCTCATCGGTCTGAAAAGCGAGGTGTGCTCTGATTGGCCAGCTATCCAGTGCGTTGTGATTGGCTGGATACCTCAAGCGTGTGACGAAATGTTAAGCCCCTTTCCATACTGTGATGCCGTCTCCTGGCTCCCAGTGGCTCCCAGTGGGGACATAATTACGGATTATAATGACTTATACTGTCTTTTTACGCTCTGCGTTGCATCGCGCCGCGTGGATTTGAGACTTTAGTCTTTGCAACTTTACAGATCTTCTTAATGCACCAAGAGCTTGTAACACTCCAAAGAGAAAGGAAAAATTGAAATTGCATCATATGACCCCTTTAATATATAAATTACAGTGTGTTCAATAGGTATCAAAAGTGGTGTTGAGAACCATTAAATTTCACTTTTATTGACTTCTGAAACACTACTTTCTTGTCAACTCTGTGCATAACTACAATATTGAATACTAAAATGTCATGCAATGCATTATTTTAAGGCACAAATAGCCTTGTTTGCCAACAAATAGAATATAAAAACTGACATCACAATCAGAATCTGACTAAATTAATGGATCCATTTTAATTAACTGATTCAATTAATTTACTTAAGAGTTTTAGAATTTTTAGATTTTGCTAAATGAGACAAAATTTTGCAAGCAGAATTCTGCAAAAACGCAACATAAAACACAAGATAATACCTGCAGAACAAAATTTTGGCTGTGACCTCTGAAGGTGTATTAACGAGCCTGATCTCATGACGAAAACGTACCTGTGGGAACTTTTCTGCAATAGGCAAAATACATAGCGCCATGTGCGTTTCGTGACATATGTCCACTGAGTGGTGCTAAAAGAGTGTTCAAATTAGATTATCATGAAATGAAACAAAGCTACTTAAAGCTGATGCAATTTGTTCTTAATATTGTGTATTCATCAGGAAATAATGCAGGGTGGGGTTTAAAAAGTGAACAAGTGAAGGCTTTGTTATTACTAGTTAAAGTTATTTTACTCACACAGTTCTACCT
Source organism: Sinocyclocheilus anshuiensis (assembly GCF_001515605.1). Lineage (NCBI taxonomy): Eukaryota > Metazoa > Chordata > Actinopteri > Cypriniformes > Cyprinidae > Sinocyclocheilus > Sinocyclocheilus anshuiensis. Next base: position 1,607,286 of record NW_015557079.1, read on the forward strand.
TGGATACATCAGCAAAAAATAAATGCTTTTTAAAGCTGAAGAGAAAATTATTACCTTTTGATGAATGACTACAGAAGCAAACAAACATTGTTTTCTTTAGAATAATATGCACTGATTAATTGCACATAATAAAACCAGGGACATTTATTAGGAGAGTAATTAGAGTCCATTTTTATTTTAGGTTTTCTTTTGTACTCCAGGCGAAAGGAGGGAAATTGTAATAGAATACACCATAACAGAATACCTGACTACCGTGACCAACCCTGACCTTAAACTCCTGACTGTTTACAGACTCAGCAAACATAGCCTAGACACAAAGAAAGTCAGACACAGACAGTCCTTGCTGCTGGAGGAGGACATGCTGTGCTCCTGCTGCACACAAAATGAGATGGAAACACAATTGCACTTTTGAACCTCACGCACTACACATAAATCAGCAACATATTCCATCCTTCTTATGCAAACCGCTATAAAGAGCATCTGTTGTGCATGCATGTGTAATGTTTACTAATGCTTTGTCAATGTAAACCAGTTTATAATGTCAGTAAAGCACATTTTAATCTTGAGTCTTGAGAGAGAGAGAGGAGAGAATGTTAATAGCAGTGTTAAATGGCAAACAAAATTATATGTGATAAAGATTTTTTTTAAAATATTTTGACAGCAATAATCAATATGAGATGAAAATAATTATAATTAAGGGATTTAAAAAAAAATTGTTTTTAACACTGTAGTCAACTTAAATGTTTCTGTTGACTAAAAATAGATAAATTGTTAAATAATTGTCCTATAAAAGTTAAATGGACTACATTTCAAAATGTAACTGTCTCTCTCTCTCTCTCTCTCTCTCTCTCTCTCTCTCTCTCTCTCTCACACACACACACACACCCATACATTGTATTAACACAGTGAAATGCTTTTAAAAATGAAGATGTATGAAAATAACATTGAAATAAAATAAAAAAAAATATACAGAATTTAATATATATATATATCTTATTATGTTATTCATTAACATAAATCAGATATATAGAATTTACAATGCAATCCAATGAAAAAATACAGTGCTGGATACTAAGTAATTACATGTAATCTGGATAACATAATCAGAAATAAATTACTTGTAAATACACTATATTACATTTTAAAATGCGCATAGTCAGATTACAGTTACTTTTTTGTAGAATACATGATTACATATTATTCACACAATGGCAGTAAATTATTCATAATTTGATTTGGCCTAATTCTTCTTTTTTTTTCATCTCTATCAAAATGTTACCACTTTTATACATTTGGAAAGTCTTCCATCTTTTCATCACCTCACGAACCCATTGTAGTTCATTCACGAACCCCAGTTTCAGAAACCTTGGCATAACATAATGTTTAATACACTTCCAAAGAATGGAATCTATTTTAGATCAAAAGTAATCTAAAAGTAATCAGAATAAATTGCCTAATATGTGTAATCCAAAACATTGTTACAAACTATAATTTCCATCATGTAATTTGTAATCAGTAACAGACTATAATATGTAAGTAACCTACCCAGCACTTTATAGTGAATATAACATGATAAACTTTGACTAGAGCATGTAGAGCATAAAAAAACATAAAAATGAACATTGACATATAGAGAGGTAATTTCTCAGTTTTGTTTTTAACTTTTTTCTGTTTTCTTTTGCATCGATTGCCCTGTTTCTACAGGCCGAGCTACAGAAGATGAGGCAACAGGCTCAGGAGATGAAGCAGTTCATTGAGAAACAGGAGGCAGAGGAACGCGAGCTGCTGAAGATCATAGCAGAGGCTGATGCTGAGAGGATCCGGCAGAAAAAAGAGCTCGATCAGGTACAGACAGGTGCAAGGTTTCAGTGAGTGTCCGCGTGTCCTTGTGTTCCTTCTTCAATAGGCTGTTTACGTTAAAGCTGAAAGAGACAGTAATCTAGGTTCACTCAAAAGTAATTCGATCAGGAATATAACTTCTGAGAAAGTCCAGGGGGAACAGGGTTAACCTCTCTTTAAAATAGCAAAAGGAAATTGAGTCACTGGGGAGGCCTAAATTGGTCTTGGCATTTTGAAACATTTAGTGCTTCTGATCTCAGTAAGTCAGCAGTCGAACATGATTAACCAGCTGACCAGTCATTCAAAATAGTACAATTCAAATAGTAGGCACTGATGTGATGATCATTTTTTTGTGTCTTAATCTGTTAAGTTTATACAAAAACAACTTGAATATGCCTCTTATGATGAACATACTTTCAGTTACTGGTTTAAAGTATAGTTTTATATTCTTTGGGAGGGGGGTTAAGGTCTAAAATATCTAGGTGATGTCAGGAGAATGCTTTGAGGAAAAAATAAATTAAAATTGAAAGGTTTTAAAATAATTTTAGCCTAATCTTTTATTACAGTAATATGTCTTCATAAAAGCGGTGAAATGTTTTGTTTTTTTTTGCACTCCAATCGATCAATTAAAAACAAATATATATATTATTATTTTAGAAAATGTTGAGGGTATGATTGTGTATCAAAGTCAGCAGGCTTTTTTTTTTTTTTAAGTTTGTCTTTTCGTGATGTGACAATATTAGTTCAGCTCTTTGAGATAAATACATTCAGTGAATAACCTTATTAAAACATCATGATATTGAAGATTTAAAAATGATAATATTTGTACTAAACACTGTTTACCTTTAAAATGTTTTTATTTATTCATTTATCTATCTATCATAATGATAAAAAATGTATACACTTACATAGAATCAAGATGTAAGGAAAAGTCAGCACATCATAACAAAAATGTATGAAACCAAAGATGACTTAATTTTATTTCAGATATCCTTGTTTGTCTTTTAGCTGAATTAAATTTAGACGTATATGTAGCTTCGGCTGTAAGCTTGACTATTAGTTTTTATGGAGAAGAAAACAAAAGGCTTCATAAATACTTTTTTAACACATTCAGTAACATAATTTTTTTACAGCATCTTTGGTAAGTCATTCAGGTCACTATTAGAGATCATAAATTGAATGTAATGTTAATATCTGCTGCTGTACATTGCTGACATTGGTTCTTTGGTAAAGGTTAACCCATTCAAAGGGCATTCTGTCCAAAGTGCCTCTGCTGATGCCAGCTTTCATACTCTTCTGGCTATCCATACACATTAATAAAGCTTCATCGTCTGTACATCCCTGAGCTCCCCAAACCATATTGTATACTGTATGTGATACAACGAATACCTTATACGTAACATGCATTACACATATAGCTGTACATTTCAGCATTGCAGAATTTTGTGCATACCGTTTAGTTTAGTGAAAGTTGAGAAAGAAAGTCAATGACCATTTTACATAACTTCCTTCCTAGTATATATGGTGTGTAGAATAACACAAAAATGATTTAGATCAAAGGAAATGTTATATTTATTTATTGCGTATGGCCTTCCAAATGTTTCCCCTGACTTTTTGTTAAAATCCATTAAGTAAAGACCCTAAAACTTCTTTTTAAGACATTTTCCCAAACCTTCACAATATTTGTCATGTTGCATGACGTTTTTGGCTATTATCCTGAAAAGACTAACACTGCTGAGTCATCAAATCTTTGCAGAAAACACTGGCCTGCCTTTTATTTCTATAATATATCGTCTCACCTCAGTCAGAGGTGAAAGTACTTTGAAGGTTTTCTCACAGATGCTTGAAGAGATGTTAAAAGTACCAGAACTTCGGTACCAAGGCAAGCTGGGAAAAAATAAAGGGAATGTAACAAAAGAGCTAGCATTTATACACAATCAATGATCATTGACTGACAGGATAGTGAAATTTCACAGTTTTTTGGTTTTACTAATGACTTAGAATGTTGCCTTTTGTCTACATTTGTGCACTGACTGTGTATTTCTGTGTTTGTTTTCAAGGTGAGAAATGAGCGTGACCTCCTGGGGATGCAGTTGATGAAGAGAAACGAAGCACTGGCATTACTGTACGAAAAGATCAAAATCCAGCATTCCATCATGAACAAGGGTGATATTCAGTACAATGAAAGACTGGAGGATATCAGACTCCTGAAGCTAGAGATCAAGAAGCAAAGACGAGAAAAGAACATCCTCAACAAGACCGTCTCTAATGTGGAGGATCTCAGGTAACACACATTTCTTATCAAAGTATCTGTCCACATATGGAAGTGTTTCGGTTTGACGTTGCACACTAAGAGTAGACTTAGGGCGGTTTCACACTAAAACGTGTTTGACGTCAGAGATTGATTCGTTTGGTTGATGTGAAGGCTGTTTACGGTTCATGTGGAATGGAGTAAGCCTGAAAGTAATCTGGCTTAATGTTGTGTAAGTGAATCACTTTTGATGCACTTTTGAACCACTTTATGACTTATATACAGCTATAATTTCTTTTTTTTTTGAAACATCTATTGCTCTAAAACCTTATGGAAGCAGGTGCTCGATCGCTTTTCTGCAACACTCATGTACTCTTCAGAGGTATAATGACATAATGATTATGCCTCAATCATAGGTACATAAAGCACAAAGAGATGGAGCTAATTGAGTGCCTGTCAGATAATTCTCTTGTCAGTATTGACCCCCGCTAGATGTTTATTGATGTTTTCAAAAGCTGTAATTCACCACTCTCAATAACAGTCACTTTTTCGGTCACAAAAGGCGTGCGATAAAAATCACTTTTAACGGAGTTCTTAGCTGAGCAAAAAGGAGGCAGCAAGAGCTCGCTGTGGAAAATGAGGGAGCGTTTGAAAGCACTGGCAGGTCTCGCATCTAAAGTCAAACCAGATCTATAATAGATGGGTTTTACTAAGCTTCTATTGGTTATTTTAGTAACATAAGGGGTGGTGATGACCTCACATTCTCCTCCATATCTCAAGCCAATGCAAAATCACTAAATATTCAGTGAGTCAGAGTCTGAATTATGTACTGAAATTTCCATCGCCCCAAAATGATTTAATTAATTTAACCAGGTTCTCTCCCGTGAATAAGAAAGACAGTCACCAAAAGAGAGATTTTCTTCTTCTCCTTTTTTGGTTACATTTCACTGATCTTTATCAACCAGTTAAATGAGCAAAAATCTCTATATACATTCAACAATTTTAAAAGAAGTGATAACAAGCAACCAATTTGTTCAAAAACACTGATTCAGGAACAACAAAAATGTTTTTAGGAGCAAGTCACTGAATCATTGAATTGTTGAATAATTTGTTGACTTAATGAGTAGGGTTGGGTATCGATTGGGTTTTTTTACGATACCGGTGCCAAATCGATACTTTTAAAACGGTATCATGCCTAAACGGTGCCTGAACCGATACCTTAAAAAAAGAGCCACAAAAAAAAAACGATGGATAACATTAAAGAACATTAAAAATATTTAAAATAAATATACATAGCATTCACATGCTCCTCGGATGCTCTCATTTCTCGAGTTGTGCTTCCCTTACTCAAAGGCTAATCAATGCATTTAATACAACATTATTTAATACAAAACAATATTTAATACAAAACCACACATAATGTTTCTACTGTATCTCTGTCAATCACTCTGACATTTAGTTAAAATTAGTGAATTGACTGAGTGCTGTCCGTCACTGTCTTTAATCAGTTCTGTGAATGACTGTATGGTATGCCACATGCACTGTAATATGTTTTATATT
>NW_015557079.1:1613140-1615269 GCF_001515605.1 Sinocyclocheilus anshuiensis
ATACAGATATTATAACAATCTATCGATAAACACACACCTTGTGTCCTCTGTTTCTGTTTGAGAGTCCGTTCGTGCTGCGCCGCCGCGGTCTGCGGATTGAAGAGCGCGCTGAAAGACGGGGAGGAGACGAAGTCTGCCGCCGTTTTCATATGAAATTTAAAAGGAACTAACTCTGAGGCGATCACGAATTTGTCTACAGTTTATGGAGCTAATCGCTATAGCCCCGCTAAAAATGGCCTAGCGACGCCCATGCTTCTTACGTCCATTTCAGAGACAAATATTTCAATCGCTCCGTGGCACCGAAATGAGGCACCGAAATCTGCGTTCTGATTCGGTTCTAGTACATACCAGTTACATAGGAACCCGGTTTCGGTACCCAACCCTATTAATGAGTGCCTCATTCAATCGTTCACTCAAATTATTTTTCACAGCTCTGATTCATTCATGTAAGAAATAAGTGGCTATGGCTGAATGCAGAATGACATACCACTCTTACTATTTCTGCCATAATACTATTTAACAAAAAGCAGTACGCAGTTCTAAATTTAACCTGTCTTTATGAGCTAGTCATTGAATAATTCACTTCAATGATTCATTCACAACACTAATTGATTCTGGAAGAAAAGCAACTGGCTTTATGAGTGAGTCTTTGAATCATTCACTCAAATGGTTCGTTCACACCTCTAATTAATTCATAAATGAAACAAGTGATTTTGCGGAATTCCAAACCGTGTACTAGCATGCTACTCTTACTGATTCTGCCATAGAAAGATATGATAAAATAGTAAGAGTAGTATTCTAATACGTGCTTCTGAATTCAGCAAATGTCTTTATAAGCAAGTCATTGAATCATTCACTAAAACGATTTGTTCACAACACTGATTCACAAAACAAGAAACTGTCTTTATGAGTGACTCATTGATTCATTCAAATTAATTGAAAGCTCTGATTCATTCAAGAACAAAACAAGCTACTGTCTGTATGAGTGAGTCATTGAATCATTGACTCAAATAGTTTGTCCACAACACTGACCGATTCAAAAACCAAACAAGCAACTGTTTTTATGAGTGAGTCAATGAAACATTTGCGTGAATGATTCATGCACAACACTGATTCATTCAAGAAGCAGCTGTCTTTATGAGTGACTCATTGAACAATTCACTCAAATGATTTAGTTCAAATGGCTGATTCATTCAAGAATGAAACTACTGCGTGTTGCTCAGTGCAAACTTAAGGGCTTGTTCTTTTTTATTAATACATCGACTTTCATTTATTTAACTTCCGCAAACTATGGTTTGCTACATTCTAGTCGGCTGCAGTTGGATTGGCATTCTCACTTTAGAGAGCATTTTTGCTTCTGCTAAAAAATGAGCACTCTTCAAATCACCCATGTCCCAAACATACACGTATCATTGTTCTTCCTATACTCTGAAACATATGTGAAAATCAATGAGCTAGTGGTAAGGTTTCAGAGAGACTAGTCAGCAGCCGCTGTGCCAGATGGGTTGACTTGACGCCCGAGCTTGGATGCCAAGATCTCTGCTGATATACAAGCCTCTATGGTAAACAGGTGGCAAATTTGAGTCATTATTGCTGTCATCAGTGCAATGTAGTTCCCTCAAAGACGCTGACTGTAGCATATCACTGCCTGGCTGTGGAGCAATATTTCTTCTAGGTTTAAGGGTTTCTGGGACAAGTCCATGAAAGCAAAGTCTCATGAGGAACTGACATCCTTCTGTGTTTACATTTATACATTTAGCACATGCTTTCATCCAAAGCAAATTACAAATGAGGAATTCAACACAAATACAACACAAAGTTTCAAAACTGCTTCTTGCATTATAGAGCAGCTAGATTGAGCACAACAGAAGCAAACAGTGTGTTTATAGTGTGGTTATTAATTTTTTTACTCCTTTTAACCAGATTTTTTTTTTTATTTAATTTAATTATTTATTTATTTACTTTTAATGCTCTTTTACTCTTCTTGAAACACGGGTACTCATGGCACAGGATACTACATAAATGACACATATGAAATGCATTTGAACATTTTGTGTGATTGACTCATTTGAAATGTACATCTGTGCTTTCAGTATATATATATATATATATATATATATATATATATA
>NW_015557079.1:1615454-1617419 GCF_001515605.1 Sinocyclocheilus anshuiensis
GTAGATCCTTTAAAAAGGAATGGTTGCTTTCACATTTCTGGAGAAAATGAGAATCTTTTATGGCACCATTTATTACTTTAAAGCTTGATGGTGCTCTCTGTGAACTGTCATTGTCTACCAAGAAATGTGTAAAAATCTACTTTTGTAATCCACAGAATGGGTTGGAGCAAAACAAGTAAATTATGACAAGAATAATTCCTTCTACCATTGAAAAGTTTGGGGTCGGTATGTTTCACACGATCTTTCAGAAATCATTCTAATAGAAGCATTTCTTATTATTCATATGGAAAACAGTTGTGATGCTTCATATTGTTGAGGAAAAAAAGTGTCTTTACTGACACTTATGATCAGTTTACTGTATCCTTCATGAATATATAAAAATAAAATAAAAAAAAATCTTACTGAACCCAAACTTTTGAATAAAATTTCAGGAATCTCAAAGGAATGGATCCAGCTTCATAGAAGTATATCCAGGAATCTCATAGGAAAAGATTCTTGAAATATTTAAAAATAGTCTATGTCAGTGATGCTCCAAAAAGACCCTAACACATTCAGATGGGAGTTCATCTATTCCTGTAGAGTGACCTAAAGAGAGTTGCTGTACCGCTGTTGTCACCTACTGAAGTGGAAGGTGCTAGGGTGATAACTTTGACTTGACGTCTCTGTGTTAGTTTGTCAACTCATGGGCCCCTGAATGCTTGTCAACAAGCTTGTGATTCAGTCACAAATAATTCTCTGCCTCTGTGCAACTTAGCAATTAAACTGTGCTATATACAACCAAAAATAAAGCTGTAGAAAAGATTAAAAAAAAAAGGTAAAAAACTCCTCCGGTCCATAAGAACTGCATTCAGATGTGCTAAGGAAGCTCCTCCCAACATCCACTCAACAGAGACAGAGAATGATTGGAATGTAAATGTAACCATTTTCTTAATAATGACAGCCGAATGAACTCTACTTCTCAAAAGAGATTGCAATCAAGGCTCATGTACATAATGATAATGTATGCAATTTTAAATCATACATAGATACATGCTCAGACTTTTCACACTACCCACAAGGTCACCCCGTATCATGATAAGGTACTTCAAATCTGCTCCCGTAACAGATGAAAATTACAATTGAGAGATTGCATGTGCGTTTTTTTTATAAGGTTTTTGACCTTCTCATTAAGTTTTAGAAAGATAGAACTATAGGTCTGCACAATTGCTAGAATAAATAATTGAGATTGGGGCTTCTGTGATTAACAAATCTTGAAAAGTGATGATTGCATTCGAGGCTTTACATTGTGTTTGTTTGAATGTCCATTGTGTGCATGAATGCAGTGTTCAATTGGAAGCATGTACTGTATATTAGCCACTGTTCTATATAAATGACTGGATTGCTTATATAATTCTAAACGTCATTAGACGGTGAAGTCACCAGAAGTGTTCAGTGCTGTTCCACACCCAGTTTTAAAGTAACATTCCAGACAGAGCTCATATTATTGCATGAACAGTATTAGCACTGGTTTTTACTTAACAATTTTTGCAGTAAATGAGACCATGATAATTTAAGCCACAATGAACTAAATTCTGTTGCATTTTGCCTGAAATATTCATTAGAAGATTCAAACCACTGAGTGGAATGAACAATACAGAGCATGGACCAATGATGTGAAAGTGTGTGTTTATGTGTGCGTGTGTTTTTTCTTTGATCCAGCTTTGAACCAAATTCTTGCGTTGCTTTCATGCATTGTGTGTTTGTCTACTGTAATGAGGAGGTCTCTCCATTTCAAATGATTTCAAAGAGCCCGTACTCCAAAATAAATTATGTTCCCTTTCATGGGAACTTCGAACTGCGTCCTCTAGGGGTCGCTATGGGGAACGACTCGTCGTGACCCGTGTCTGAAGCATACATTGAAAAAACACCAACTCGTTGGCCGGCGACAGCCATGACGTCACTACCGGTGCGACTATAGTATAAATA
>NW_015557079.1:1617701-1632763 GCF_001515605.1 Sinocyclocheilus anshuiensis
AGTGAGCCAGTCACTACGTCCTCTAGGTTTTCTCGCCATGCTGCGGACGCAAGCTTCAGACGAAAAAATGAATGATGTGTGCTCCCGGCGCCTATTTATACTATAGTCGCACCGGTAGTGACGTCATGGCTGTCGCCGGCCAACGAGTTGGTGTTTTTTCAATGTATGCTTCAGACACGGGTCACGACGAGGCGTTCCCCATAGCGACCCCTAGAGGACGCAGTGTCTCGTTCCCTACTCAGGGAACCATGGTTACACAAGTAACCTGAGACCTTTGGCTAACTGTGCCTGAATCACAGGGTTACCCTTACGTGCACTTCACGTCAATTAAAACAGCGTTAGTACGTGTTCTACTGCTCTCAGACTTCTTTCCCTCGCTCCATTCCCTCTTTTTTATTGCATTAGAGGAACATTATATAATTGCTTCTCTGAAATAAGGACAGAAATAGAAAGAAAAACAGAATGAGAGAGAGAGAGGTTACGACAGATAGACCTTACCTTTGACATTTTAGCTCACTGCTGCACATTTTCCGGACAGAGGCCTTGGACTCTATCACAGCTCATTGTTTTATATGTGTACTGCTGTAGGCACATTTCTGTAACTGCTCTATTTTTTCTCTCTCTTTTCCTCCATATCTGTCTCACACCGGTGCCCAGTAGCACTTGTCTTCCATTCTTTCTACCTTTATTACTCTATTTCTTCTCTTAAGCGTGAACATTTGTAGTTTAGCGGTCGGTATATCATTGAAATATGTAACTTTCTACAAATTAAAAATGGTGACGATTTTTTTTGTGTGCGTGTTGATCATGGTAAATGTGAACTGTGATCAAGTATGGTACATTATACTCTTTCATACTGCTCGAAAGTGCATTTAGTCTACATCGCACACTAGGGTTGCATGGCATGGTGCTAAAAAATGACAAAAGTTTCAAAAATCTGTCGACAAGACTTCCATCTTTTATTCACCTCTGGTTGAGCTAGGTGAAGCATACGGAACCATATGTTCCTCCCATCCTCTTGCTCATTAGAAAACGGAAAAGCAGTTGAGTGGCATCCTGACAGATGAATTCCCAGTAATCCGCTTCCATTAAGATCAGCATGAATATTTCATAAGAATTAAATAAATGTTCCTTAAGCATTGTCTAACTGCTAGCTGCGCTACCTTGAGCCTTACTTGTAACATGGCATTATAGGCCGCTTTCTTTAATCAAACCGAAGATACAATCCCTCAGATAATAGAGGTTTTAATGCATGCAGTCTTTACACATGTTCTTGGCAGCTGGTAAAACTCGAAATCAAATGAGGGAGAGAAAAATGCCAACTTTCTTTTAGTTAAAAAAAAAAATGGTATAAGCAAGAAATAATCAGTCAGCCTGTCATTATTGCAAAATAAATCCCTAAGCAGAGGGGTCTTACATCATCCTGAAGTTGTTTTACAATAATAACTGACTGAAGATGGAAAATGAAGTATTCCAGAATTATTATTATTATTATTATTATTATTAAAATCTGCTGTTTCCAAACCAGGGTTATTATAGTTCTGTCATGACAACTCTTGTAAGATTTTAGCATGGTAATGGATATGACAATGTTAATGTATTTGGTCTTGGCGGAATAGATCTGCTATGTTGCTGAATTGCTGCTGCTGTTGGTTGTTGCTGTTGTTGTAGATTATTGCTGCTGCAAAGCAAGTACATGAACTTGCTACTGCCAATACATACGCTGATATGGTGCTGTGAGTATTTAAGATATACTGCTGCTGAAAAAATAGCATTTAAAATAACCCATAGCAGATCTATACAGGTGGAGCTGGGGAAGGTGGAGGATTTCAGAGGAACCCTGAAAGCGCGCTGCGAAATGCTCTAGTGAATGCTAACCAGCCATTTAAATGTAAAGCAGCAAGCTAATTGGCTGTGTATGCAACATGAATCAATCAGCTTATGCCAACTAGTTTGATGCTGTGAATTTCATCAGTTTGCGTTCACATTCTGTTTTTGGCTGCTTAGAGCCTGGGGCTGTCACAGAGACAGGTGGGGTATCTCAAGGCACCTATATCAGTGATATATGTCAGGTGATGGAGACATTATGTGTGGCATTTGTAAGAATCACTTGCTGCAGCTTTAGGGTGGTATATGTGGAAGTGCTATGGCCTATAGGAGGTGGCTGCTAATGTTTCTTATTGGGAAGACGCTGGTGTTAATGTTGCTGATGATAATTAGGCCTGTACACATTAACAAGGCCAGTTCATGACACCATTGCCTTTTGTTTTACCATTTTCTGCTATTGCCTGCAAATATGTGTAGTTTCAGTGGGAAGACTGCGTTCTGCAACACGGGAAAATGTGTGTGTGGGCGAGAGTCCTGAACTCTATAAGCGTGTTGATTAAAGTTTAAGTCCCTGATATCAACCCTGCCTTCCTGAATAAATCAATCTATATACCCCAACCCACTCGTTTTCTCGCCTTCCGTATCTCCATGCAGATCTCAGTCGAAGCAACAGCAAAAAGGAGGAATACAAACTAAAACACTGACTAAGAGAAACATATGGATAAAATGCATGTGGGTTTCTTTTTTCCATCCTAAATCAGTTATTTATTTGTCATAGTGGAATTAATTTGTTGACTGCGAAAGATGGATGGCTTGCTTTCGTTTAGTGGACAGTGATGTATTTATGCAAAACACAATTGAGAAGAGAGAATAGTGAGAGCAGAAAACAAAAGCTTTGCCAAAAACACAATTAAAATGCATAAATTAACAAAAGGCAAGCAAATGGAAAGGCTGCTTTTATTTTTCCCAATCTGGACAGGAAATCCTTTCAGGGTTCTATTGTCTGCTGTAAGGTGTAGTAAAATGACCAATGACTAATATTAATATGGTCTCCCTGGAGCACTGATGTCAGTAATTACTGTATGCTCTTGTGTCACATTTTATGTTATTCTGTTTCTTATATGTAGTATATTCTTTTCAAAGTGTAGAAATATCATGCATTTATGTGCACACAATACCAAGTAGCTTTTGTTAGGAACAGAACAAACTGAGTGCCACTAAAAGTATTTTATTAAAGCTCCAGGAAAGATTTCCCACATACAAACTTATGTTGAGAACTGGAGTAATCGAAATGCAGTGTGAAGAAGTCTTGGTGTTTCAGGGTCGGATTAGACATGTCTTGAGCAAAGTGATCAAAGAATACTTCCTCTCACCTAATAAAAGTTTGGACGAAGTAAATGGAAGTGGCACTGGCACTTGTGGCTTTCCAATTGATTCATGTTTTGATGTTTTTAAAAGTTGTTTTCTTCATTTGGTTGATCTTAATAGTGCTGTAATAGTAGAATTACTACATGTATGATAAAATACGTATACATGTATTTTTGTGTGTATTCACATTCCATTCCAGATTGTCTGTTGGGATTTCCAGTGACTCTGTCTGAACATTACATCTGCACACCAGTATCTGGCGACATGTCTATTGCTGTGTCTAATTTAGAAGGCTGCACCCCCGTAGGCCACATTTGTCAGCCGCATACATCATTGAGGCTGTCTCAATTCAGAAAAGTAAACATTAGATTCCAAAGAAGGTAAGAAATTACAGTAATTAGGCTTCAAAAGGAATAATGGTTACTTTTCTGAAAGGAGATGTGCGAAACGCACAGTATATGGCCGACAAATGCAACCTACATAGGGCGTAAACCTTAAAAATGAAACACAGCTTATATAAAGTTACTGAATCATTAATTTAAATGATTTGTTCAAAAAAAATTGTTCAGCAACAAATTGAATAACTTAAATCACCAAATGATTTGTTCAGTACCGCTGATTCATCCAGGAATGAAGCATTTGATTGTGGTTATGAGTGAGTCATTGATTCAATTTGCTTATCCATTCAAAACAATTCATTTATGAATGAAACACCACCGACCGTGTGTTGCTCTGAGATGTGCAGTGCTTCTGTTGTGGATTTGTTTGGAACTATTTCCTTTGGTGGAACAAGGTACATGTAATACGTAATGTGTAATATGTAATATTTTCTTTATAAAGACAGTGTTCCTGTACACCAACAAAAACAGAGAACAGCAACTGTTTATGTGTGTACATCGTTGTCTGACAATGTTGCAACAGGTTTACAAGAGGATTCCTCTTCACATCAAAGCGCCTGAGGTCTTGTTTGTTTGCTTTTCCATCAATCCTTAATGAAGGAAGACACTTATTAGAGACTCAGGTTAGGGCCTAAACATGAACACTTGATGTGTAATAGAGAGCTTACAGTCACCACGCACCACACGGGAAAGAATAGAGTTATGTTATTAAGCATAAGCACATCTAATATTTACTAGATAAAATAATCCTTTACACTATACAGTTTTTATTGATAATTCTACATATTTAATGAAATCTATATTGTAATTAGCATTTCTATTTAGTATAAGGACCGATTCTCACTATTAACTAGTTGCTTATTAGCATGCCTATTAAATTATTGGCTGTTTATTAGTGTCAAGGTTCACACGAGGAGCACGGGAACGAAGGAGCAAGGAGTCATGCAAATTCCAACAGTTTTTAATGAAAGCACAGCTGGGAACACAGGGAACACGGGAAGCATGGAGTGACGTTCAAACAAAATGACATAAACACGACGTCAAACACAGGGAAACACAGGGTTTAAATGCACAGTAACTGATGGGACACACCTGGGATCAAATGAGCTAAACGGGAAACACCTGAAACAAATGAACATAAGGACAGGAACGGGAAGGACCAAATAAGGGCATAAAATAAACATGGAGCACGTGGGGGGAGGAAAACACACACAAAACACAGAACAAAGAACAAAGTCTGACATTACTCCCCCCTCCTGGAATGCGCATCCTGGTGCCTCAAAATATACAACGGGGAGGGGGGGTGGCCGCTCTGGAGGTCCCTCAGGACACCGTTCCAGGACCCATTGCGGATCAGGCAGTTCAGGGCGCCATGGCGGAGCAGGCAGCTTGGGGAGCCATGGCGGAGCATACCGTCCAGGGAGCCCTGGCAGCACAGGGAGTTCGGGGAGCCATGGCGGAGCAGGGAACTTGGGAGGCCATGGCGGATCAGACAGTCCAGGAGGCCATGGCAGAGCAGCCTCCGAGGCCACGGCCCCAGCCCCCGCCCAAAAAAAATACTTGGAGAGATTTACAGGCCTCTTGGCAGAAACAGGGTTCTGAGGGTTCTCGGGTTCTCGGGGTGCAGGCCACGGCCCCAGCCCCCGCCTCTACCGCTCGAGCCCTACTACCCCCCCAAAAAAAAAAAAATACTTGGAGAGCATAACGGGCTCCGAGGCCCTCTTGGGGCTGAACTCGGGACTGGAGGCCTCTCTGGGCTTAACTGGGGATCAGGAGCCCTCCCTGGGCTTAACTGGGGATCAAGAGCCGACACTGGAGCGAGCTCTGGGGCTGAAACCGATTTAGAGGCGAGGATGAGGGCTGCTAGCAGTCTTTTCCTCTTCATCCCCCTCTTATGGTTGGGGGTGATTTGGGCGGCCGGCGGGCTTGACTGGGGAACGGTTGACGGACTTGACGGCGAGCTGGTTCTGGATCGGGGCCGGACACTCTCCAGACACCGGAGGATCCCTTCCCTCCAGCTCAGTCCTGTGGTGTCTGGGAGGTCCACGGGGCGATAGTAATTGGCCCCGATCCAGAACAGAGAGTTAAGCGATGCGTCATCCAGCGCCGTACACATGGCGAGCCCGCACATACTCCACCAATGGGAGATCTCTGCGGGCTAGGGCTGAAAATCATGCGGCGGTTTCCATAGCCGCGGAGGAAAAAAAAGACTTTCAAAAAACCGAAAACAAAAACGGGGAGAAGGGGCGCCGCTTACTTTTTGTTGGGTCTGCTGTTCTGTCACGGTTCACACGAGGAGCACGGGAATGAAGGAGCGAGGAGTCATGCAAATTCCAACAGTCTTTAATGAAAGCACAGCTGGGAACATGGGAAGCATGGAGTGACGTTCAAACAAAATTACATATAACAGTGGACGCCAAACACAGGGAAACACAGGGTTTAAATGCACAGTAACTTATGGGATACACCTGGGATCAAATGAACTAAACGGGGAACACCTGGAACAAATGAACATAAGGACAGAAACAGGAAGGACCAAATAAGGGCATAAAATAAACATGGAGCACATGGGGGGGAGGAAAACACACTCAAAACACGGAACAAAGTCTGACATTTAGTACTTCTAAAACACATATTCTGCATGATCATATTCTACATCCCTAATCCTACCCAATACCTAAACCTAACAACTACCTTACTAACTATTAATAAGCAGCAAAGTAGGAGTTTATTGAGGCAAAATTCATAATTAAGAGAATTGGAACTTAAAATAAAGTGTGACCCAGCTCAACACTTTTGAATGTATTTTTTTTCACAGAGCTTGTTGATTTTTTTTAGCAATATTTTTTTTTACTTCATTTGGCTAAAAGTGCCTTATGTGGCAGCATAATAAAGTTTCTTTCCATCTAAAACAGGCTTTTGCGTCAGGAGCACGGCTGTGATGCCTTAAAATACAGCCTTTGTATAGCTCAGTAGGTTTTGGAACTGAGACAGTTATAAATATTAAAGATGACAAGCAACCCGAAACAAGAGCTAATGCCAATTTTTCTCCCTCAAACATAGCAAACACTAACAACATTGATTTTGTCTGAATCATCAATGACGAAAAAAGACCTTGTAAGTCTTGAGAAATCAATCCAAGCCATTTAGAAGTAATTCTGTTTTTTAGCACAACGACATTTGCAAAAACCTCTCCAGTTTACTCACATTGCTAGACAAATGATAGTACACTGACGATTTTGGTAATAGAGTTTTTTCCCCCAAAGAAAATTACTTATTGATCAATTTAGCATGCTAATTGCTAACACCCTCATAAACTCAACCTGCATTGCGCTCAGGTAAATGAGCTGTGTGCTATGATCATCCATCTCTCTCCATTGCTTCACAGAAAAAGTTCTAGGACATACTGTTTAAACAGAGCTTCATATCATTTCAGTTGAGCATTCAACTGGTTACAGTATGGCTCTCTGTCATCTCTAGTATACAAGGGTTAAAAGACCCTCTTAAAAACCTTCCTTCTTCTTTTTAAAGTCCCCATGAAATCAAAATTAAATTTTTTTGGGTGTTAGTATCAATATGTTAGTCTTAAGGTTATCTATAAGGCAGTGTGCTCCAAAACAGTGACAAAATTCGCATTTAGAAGATATAAGCATTCAAAGCTTGCAGTTCGTCACTTCCGCCAAAAAGGCTTAACAATTTTTTTGACGTCACATCGTACTTCAGCTTCTCATCAAACTTTCTGTCCAATCAAATGCTCTCTAGAATCCGAAGCACCCGCTCCCTACACTATAAAATAGACGCTGAAGCCGCGGCTGAAATTGGCCACTTGTCCACAGAATTTGTATTTTCTGTACAGTGAATGGCACATAGTGCACTATATAGGGGACAGGGAATGATTCAAACAGTGTAAATATGCTTTCCATTGAGGAAAAAAAGAAGTCTGGTTTCGCGCTGTGTCATGCTAACCACCGCACCGCACACACACTCTGCTCCGGTCCAGAGACACGATAGCACTGAGCGGATCACATGCGCGAGTTGGCGCAGACCACAAAATGTATCGGAGCTATTTGAATTCTACACAGAATGCTATATTTTATAGCAATATGGATGAGATTGTGGCTGGCATACCCTGTCAAATGCAGCTTACGGAGCTCAACGGCTCTGAACGGCTCTAGCCCAAGCTGTGATATAAACGAACGTTATTGACTATTTTAAAAAGGGGCGGGGCTGCTTGATATGTCCCGCCCTGTCTTCCTGTTTCAGTTAAAATGCCGTCAACACATAGAGTAATGCTGCGTGTTTCTAAGCATTTCAGGGGACCTTTAACACAATTTTTTTGTGTCGCATCACATCACTCCGCATCCAGTGTTGCCAGAATTACTTGCTGCATCCAAAATTGCATACTGTATAGTACACGCAGGTACTCCATTCGGTTTGAAATTTGCTTTGCAATGGTTAAAAAAGTTTGTTCTATATAGTATGATTGTGTGATGTATGAATGAAATTCGGATGTACAGTACTACATCTGTCATGTTTTACTATCATGGGACCTACCAACATCAATTGCATCGCTTCACAACCATTGACAAATTTTCTACCGTGGCCTCATGGGATAGTAAAAAGGTCTATCACAGGGCTGTCCAAACTCGGTCCTGGAGGGCCGGTGTCCTGCAGAGTTTAGCTCCAACTTGCCTTAAACACACCTGAACCAGCTAATCAAGCTCTTACTAGGCATAGAAACTTCCAGTCAGGTGTGTTGAGGCAAGTTGGAGCTAAACTCTGCAGGACACTGGCCCTCCAGGACCGAGTTTGGACAGCCCTGGTCTATCAGATGTGCCCTTCAGAATCTTGCTGGAAGTTGTAAGTCAATGGTTACTTTTTGTGTACTGTTTTATGACTATGAATTAGTGACTAGAATTAGTAGAATTAGTAGTCATATGACAATTACATACTACCTGATTCACATACTTTGTTCGCTTACTATGTAGTATGGAAGTAGGCATATTTGGAGAGACTGATTATATAATGGGTTTTTGTGCTTTTGTTGTGTTGTGCCAGTCATGTCTGGTGTAGACAGGGTGTTATTTTATCTACCTTTCATTCACTTTTCTGTTCCTCTGTTCCATGAAGATTTGTGTGTGTGTGTGTGTGTGTGTGTGTGTGTGTGTCCTTAGAGACGATTTTGCCATTTATTTATTTTCAATGTATCTCAAGAGGCTTTTTTATTGTGGCTGAAATGGCGTCATTTGCTTTTTCCAGACTCTGGCAAGCCACTAGTGCTTATAGGTTGGCTGATGGAGCTTTCAAGTTGTTTATTTGTGGAGTTGAATCACTGTAGCAGGTCAAAGGAAGACACTGGCTGTAGCTAGACTTACCATAAGTGACACTGTTGTAGGGGTGGAGTACACACAGAATACGCTGTTGTGCAAAATAACAGGTGGGTGCAATCTAACAGAACACAACAGAGCACTGGGATCTTTTCTCCAGTTGTCCATAATTACCACAACACATCAAACATTGTAACAGACAAATGTTACAAACTACAGTAAACCCTTGAAACGATAGTCCCACCCCCCAGATTTTTCTGATTTGTTCAGTGAAGGAATAGTTCACCCAAAAATTTTAATTTGCTGAAAATTTACAACTAAGATGTAGATGAGTTTGTTTTTCATCGGAACAGATTTGGAGAAATTTAGCATTACATCTCTTGCTCACCAGTGGATCCTCTGCAGTGAATGGGTGCCGTCAGAATGAGAGTCCAAACAGCTGATAAAAACATCACAATAATCCACAAGTAATTGACATGACTCCAGTTCATCAATTACTGTCTTGTGAAGAGAAATATCCATCATTAAGGCATTTTAACTTGAAAACGTTGCAATATGAGTCCATAATCCATAATAACGCTTCCTCCAGTGAAAAAAGTCAATTCCCTGTTTTCCTCTTACATCAAAATCCACCGACATGTTTGTTTCACAATAATTGATGGACTGAATCATGTGGATTACTTGTGGATTATTGTGATGTTTCTATCAGTTTTATCTGTGTAGACTCTCATTCTGACGGCACCCATTCGATACAAAGGATCCAGTGATAAGGCAGTGATGTCATGTTCCGATGAAGTAACAAACTCAGCTACATCTTAGATGGCTTCAGTGTGAATAAATGTTCAGCAATTTTCATTTTTGGATGAAATATTCATTTAAAGTAATGCTAGCTAAGCAGAAGTTTATTACTTTTCTAAGCAATCAGGCATACAGATGGCAAAAATGATTAAAAGATATTAAAAGATTCCACTTACTTTGAGAAGCCATATCTTGAGACAAAAATATCATAAGCAACCACTTGTAACACCCTAACTGCACAGCAATTGTGGAGGCAAAATTGTAATGCTAAAATACAGAATTTCTTCAAAACGTAAAAAATCTAGTTTGAAACCAAAATTGATGCACAACTAATCTGAAAAATGATGAGACTATGCAGAGAATATGTACACAGACCAACCCTAAAATAGCTGCGAATACTAGAATGTATCGTGTGTACGCCTATAGAAACACATACATGTCTACAAGTGTCTTTTCAAACAAGCTTGCTGCAGAGAGGGAAAGGTCAGCTAGGATTATGTTGTGAGCCATAACCTGTCGATATGAGATCCAAGAGATTTGTTTCTCCCTCTCGCTTCCATTCACCCTCTTGTTTGCATTTCCCTGTTTGTGCCTGTTGTGGTGCATAAGTAAATAAGTGAAGTGCAGGCTTTTAGAACCTCTCACGCGAACTAATTTTCAAAGTGGTGTTGCATCCTGCCAGAATGCAGGGACTTTAAATGACTGACTATAAATTAGTAGATTATTGTTGCTTTTATTGTGGCCTGGAAACCAGAATCAGAGTTACTCTACTGGTGTTTCTTTGTTCTGATGGCAGACATGAAGTGTTTCATATGCAGAGGGAGCTGCTGAAAGAGAGGACAAGATGCCGAGCTCTAGAGGATGAGCTTGGCAATCCCTTGAATGTACACCGCTGGAGAAAACTAGAGGTATGGGCTTGCATTGGCTTGTTACGGAAACAGTTATATAAATAATACAGTCTTCCAAAATAGTTTGATTTTGCTTTTCTTTCTTTGTAGGCGAGTGATCCAAGCAGCTTTGAACTGATTCAGAAGATTCATTCTCTTCAGCGGAGGCTGATAGCTAAGACTCAGGAGGTTGTGGAGAAAGAGCTTATGCTACAGGTGAGAAGATTCTCTAATTGGTCATGGAACAGTCCTAGTGCCCCTTCTGCCTCGCCAATCATTGTCCCACTACAGATTCATATCATTAGTTGAAGCGGAAAGTCAGACTGCACATAGAAAATAGAGAAATTAAAATGATATACACACACATTTGGGGTGAAGAGATTGGTTTATTTATTTATGCATTTATGTTTCTCAAAAGTGACAGTAAAGATATATAATATATAATGCTGCAAATAAATGCTGTTATTTTATGAATAAAAGAAACCTTAAAAATAAAGGAATCCTACAAAAATACTACTAATAATCATGGTTTCCACAAAAAATATTAACCAGCACTGTTTTCAACTTTGACAATGAAAAAAAAAAAGGCTGAAAATTCAGCTTTGTCATCACAGGTATAAATTAAGATAGAAAACAGTTTACATTTATTATATTAAAATTATAATAATAATTCACAACATTACTTTTTCTTGATTTCTTAAAGAAATCTTAGAGATAACTATATAACTACATATTAGTTAAATTAGTTAAAAAGAGATTAGTTATATTTGAAAGTTATCTAATTGATATTGATTTTCTCTGTTCTTCATTTGCAAATGATGCTTTAAGGCAATTTAAAGTTATCTAAAAGTAATACAGATTGTGCTACTTTTAGATTGTAATATTTGGTTATTAGCTTACTGAATAACTTTTTTTTCTGTGCCTGTAGCACTTATGCACAAAGCGCCACAGATTTCCACATAATCAGAATGTCCACCGTTTTACTCTTCCTCTGTGCCTTGCTTGTTCCATTATTACATATTTGGACTAATTTGATTATGCTTCCAGCTCCTAATAGCAGTAAAGTACTCTCTACTTTTACCATATTAAAATCCATCCCACAGAATTCTGCAGATTCTGTCTGGACTGATAATTAGTGATTTTTACTGGAGTCCATTTTTAAAGTACTGTATCCTGATAGAGACATATTTTAATATCCTCCATGCCATTCAGTTCAATAATATACAACAAGCAGAGTCTATCATTTATACGTTTAGCCATACATTACTTGCATTATAGTCTAGAACTAGTCATTTTCCCCTCTTTGTCCTTGTGTATGGTCTAGTATTCAGAGAGCCCTCCAGTGTCTTTAATGAAGTGATCCATGCTGTTCATTGCTCAGACTAGAAACAAATGTGATTTCTCAGATGTTGCAGGTGCTCGAGTGGAGCTTCTTGAGGGAGCAATGTTTGTTTACATAAATGCACTTGGAAGCTCTGATTAGGTTATGAATGGAGAGATGGAGGGAGGTGCTGTTGGCGTGACTAGGGTAACTTTTATGCTTTCTTCGTTATGTATTTGAGATTTTTAATTGGGTTTGTTAGTTTGAAGACTATAATGGTGGCTCCAAAGCAACTAATCAGAAACGTTATAGAACTGAGAGAGGGAAAAAATAAGACGGAAAAGTTCGCAGTTTGTCTGGAAGAGACAGACAAAATGTTCTAGGAGTAACTGTCCACTTTACTTTCACCATTACGAGATGGGTAGACATGGGCTGTGCTGTTCAGTTTGATGGTGTTAAGAGTTTTTTCTCACTTCGGATCTTGAGCTCAGATGCAGTGGGAATGATAAAATGGGCTTTCAAAATGCCATTAACATCAGACAGACAGCCAGTTTAAACAGGTTCCTTTCACTGCCTGTATCAAATGAAGCTTAACAGACTGGATCGCAATCTTAGGACATGAGCAGCCGTTTTCAGGGATCAGATCATACCAAAACGTGTTTGATTTCTTTCAGGTCATCACTAGATTCACCTTTTCTTCCTAAACTCAATTCAGAACACACTATTGATATTTACACAAGCTGTGGTGGAGAGTATAATAGTGTCCCACATTATTTCTATTGGACAAACCTTTTAGGCTATACCAGAGCCGTGTAGTCTTTCAATTTATACAGTAAAGATATGTATTTAATAAGATTAACATCTTTGCCCATTGCGTTGTTGCTCATAGTTTTTTTTTTTTTCTCAGCATTTTGCAATTTTTTTCCCCCAGGTAAATGTCTCTTAAATTAGTTTTTCTGGTAATATAATTTTATAATGGAGAAAACAAACTTGTATTAAGTTAAAAAAATGCCAAATAAACCACATTTCTTTTTGGGGAATTACTTAAAAAAAAATGTTTAATTAATTCCTGTGATGGCAAAGCTGAATTCAGTGTCTTCAGTGTTACATGATCCTTCAGAAATCATTCTGATACGCTGACTTCCTGCTCAAGAAACATTTCTTATCATTATTATTTTCAGTGTTGAAAATGGTTGTGCTGCCTAATGTTTTGTGATATATTTTTTCATATTTTCATGATTCCTTGATAAATAGTATATTGAAATAGAAATCTTTTGTAACATTATAAATGTCTTTACTGTCACTTTTGAACAATTTAATTCATCCTTGCTGCGTAAAAGAATTTATTACTTCTGAACGATGTAAGAGAAGTCTTTAAAATATTCTAGTCTCTATGTGCTTCTGTATGGTTTGGAAATATTTGTTGTCTTTATATACTTTGTGCAATTCTGTTTGATGCAGCTATGAACTTCTTTTAGAATGCATAAATGAATCAGCATTGTGCGATTTCTCACAACTTCAGTTCCAATCTGAAAATCAATGAATATGCCAATGGACTGCAGATGAAATGAACCCGTCTTCGAAGGAATATTGGGATGCAGTGCTAATTAGATTAAAGCTGACTGCCTTACAACACCCCTATAACTCATTGTGTAATTATGAAGTCACTCGGCTCGAGCGCTGTGTGAGTCTTGAGCTGCCTTTGATGCCTTTTAAAACAGCCCCACCACAGTTGTTAGACCGCAGGGCATTGTTGTATTGTTTTGTAGCTGTTTGCAGTGAAAATTGGGACAGCGTGTGCAATATAGCACCGTTTAGGACACAATAGCAAAAAGCCATTGCAGTCAAGACAATGCTGCACTTCTGTAGACGGAGGACAGTGGTGATTCAGAAATGATGCGAGACAGGCTCCATTTTGAATATAATACCCATTATAGATCTTGAAGTATTCACAATGCAGCACTTTATGGCAAACAAAGAGCAGGCGCTGTTTTTCACACAGATGCAGACTCTAATTGTCGCATTATTTGCATTGAGGCAGTGCGATAATAAAAGAGGCACAGAACATATCATGTCAGTTAATATTCGTGCAGGCAAATCTGGACAGGCGATTAGCGGTTAACTATTTATTCATGCATGGTGGCCGTAAGATATGGCTCAGTGACTCACCGAATTACAAACTGAGGTATGACAGGAAGGTCTGTTTTACCTGCAACAAACAGCGGAGTTTATTATGCCCTACAGTTAATGCAATGTAACACTGTAATACCGATAGGTCGTAAGGTCTGTGATAGGTTTGCATCGGGTGCCGCAGGGTTAGATTGAGTTTTCCGAGCTGAAGTTTTCATTTGGGTAAAAGAGAAAGGAAGGTGATATTGTATCGCAGGAGATCCAGCACTCATAGAAAGCTTGTGACCTCTTATTTCCAAAGCTAATGCATGAACACTTCCTGTCTTTCAAACGCTATACTCCAGTCCTAACTCTCTCGCTGCTTACACACACAAACCTGTTTAGTACACACTACTATGAGTTATTTTAAAGGGGTCATATCGTATCATATGATACGATTTCAAGTTTTCCTTTCTCTTTGGAGTGTTGCAAGCTGTTCGTGAATAGATAAAATCCCTAAAGTTGCAAAGACTAAAGTCTCAAACCCAAAGAGATATTCTTTATAAAAGTTAAGACTGGTCCACGCCCTCCTAAAACGCCTCATTTAAACACGCCCCCACGTCTACGTCACGATGTGGGAAGATTTGCATAATGCCACCCAAATGTTCACGCAAAGAAAGAAGGCATAACTTTATTGTTGCCGCCACTGTCGCCGCCATGTTGTGAAGACGCTGTGAGTTTCATTGTGAAAGCGAAAACATTTTGTTTGGCCTTCCAAAAGAGGACACGACTAGAAATCACTGGTTAAGTTGTATTTACAACACTGTTCCAGAACAGTTCAACCCAAATATTCAGATGTGTCCAGCGCATTTTATGGAGGACTGTTTCCTGATCCTGGGAGAGTAGACTACAATGCTGGTGTTCTGACTCACAGACTGTAAGTACGTTTTTATATTTAAAGAATTTGCCACTGAAGATTCAAACGCGAGTTTTGAGCAGTGTAGAGTAGCACTTGTTTGTCATTTCT
>NW_015557079.1:1632979-1633518 GCF_001515605.1 Sinocyclocheilus anshuiensis
AGTATGGTAAGGGGCGTAACATTTCCGTCACACGCTTGAGGTATTCGGCCAATCACAATGCACTGGATAGCTGGCACCTTAAAAATGTACGTGTTTCAGAAAGACAGAAATGTACAGTATGTGGAAAATAATGTGTTTTTTGAACCTTAAACCGCATAAACACATTTCATAACACCAAATACACAAAATAATGTTCGTTTTAGCAACATCATAACGCAAAGAAAGAAGGCATAACTTTATTGTTGCCGCCACTGTCGCCGCCATGTTGTGAAGACGCTGTGAGTTTCATTGTGAAAGCGAAAACATTTTGTTTGGCCTTCCAAAAGAGGACACGACTAGAAATCACTGGTTAAGTTGTATTTACAACACTGTTCCAGAACAGTTCAACCCAAATATTCAGATGTGTGCAGCACATTTAGTAGACTACAATGCCGGCTGTTCTGACTCACAGACTGTAAGTATAAGTTTTCACATTTAAAGAATTTGCCACTGATGATTCAAACGCGAGTTTTGAGCAGTGTAGAGTAGCGCTTGTTTGT
>NW_015557079.1:1634151-1639003 GCF_001515605.1 Sinocyclocheilus anshuiensis
GTACAGTATGTGGAAAATAATGTTTTTTTTTACTTTAAACCGCATAAACACATTTCATAACACCAAATACACAAAATAATGTTCTTTTTAGCAACATCATATGACCCCTTTAAGCGCCATGGACATGACAAGAACTTCTGGTATTTAGTGGTGATCCCTAAAAATAATTAAGAGCCAGTTTCTGAATAATTTCTTCAAGGTGATTTTGTTTTGAGAGTCAGGGACAGTTGCCGTAGGGGTGTAATAAGTACAGAGCTATGCACTTATGGGCACCATGTCAATTTTTTTTGTGTGTGTGTGCATGTAATTAGATTGAAGTACACTAATGTTCAACAGTTTGGGGTCAGTTTTTTTTAAAGGGGTCATATGATGCGATTTCAAGTTTTCCTTTCTCTTTGGAGTGTTACAAGCTGACTGAACATTAAAGCATGTCAACATATTCTGTTACACCAAATACACCAAATAATGATCTTTAAAAAAGCATCATATGACCCCTTTAAAGAAACTACTTTTTTCTGCAAGCATGCATTGATCAAAAGTCAAAGGTGGCAGTAAAGACTTTGACTTTGTTACATAAAAAAAAAGTATTTGAAATTTTGTATGCGAAACATTTATTTCACACTAAGTATACTACATTTACATATTTACTTAACAAAAATACCCTTCAGTTGTTCTTATACTAAACTGGTATACTTAAAGTCACTTTAATTGTCTGGAAATAGTTCTGAAGTCCAACTAAAGATATACTGAAGTATATTTGATTGTGCTAAAGTGGAACTATTGCAAGTATACTTCGGGTACACTTTAAATATCTTGCATTTAAAGACTGATATTATTTAAAGATCACACAATCCTCATCAATAGTGACATTAAAACACAATTTAGGCTTAATATTAAGAAATGTGCATTGTGCACAAGTAGTACTCCAAATAAAGTTTAAGTATAATTTTTATATAAGTAAGTCTCGAGCGATATGTCAGTATGACATATGTTAATAGATTTGAACTATACTTAGTATGAAATAAATGTATTTTAAGTACATTACTTTTTTACAAGGGTAAATTCTGCACTTTTGAACTTTCTATTCATCAAATGAATCCTGAATTTAAAAAAAAATCACAGTTAAAAAAAAATAAGGTTAATAAGCAGAACTTTGTATTTTAAAATAACATTTCAATATTTAATAGTAATTTAAAATAGTATTTTTTCTATATTTTTATAATTACATTTTGCATTGTAATGGATTTTAATGGATACAAATTAGCACATGAGCATGGTTTAATTAGTTTGTTAGCTCTGTAAAATCATAAGGTAAAGATTTAAAGTAATAATCAGAAATATAACAAGATTTTTTTGATATTGCGTTGATTGCCATAGGATGACTTAATCAGTTTGTTAAAAACAAACAAACAAAAAAAAACACTAAAAACAAAAACATATTTAAGTGTTAGCATTGAGCTAAACTGATTTCTAAGCCAGTTTCACAGTTTAAGATATCTATTGCATTTATTTATTATTATTTTTTTTTTCTGTTTGTGCTGTTGTTGACCTTATGAGACCTGTGACCCACCGATTGAGACCCACTGCTTGAAGTCACAAAGGCTTTTCTCCACTCATTTGTGACATAACTTGTGCCATGACAGCAGGAGCAACAAAATAAAGTCATTGCGACTGTCAAAATCTTAGCTGTCAAGGGAGGATGTCTCCAAAGTAAGACAGGTCGGAAGCCGGTAGACGTGCAATTGTCGTCCAAATTCTTTGGCAGAGAAAACTGTTGCGGGGGTGGGAACATTGAGCATGTTCCTGTCACTGTCAGTCACAGCGTGTCTTCTTCATCTCTGAATGGACTGACACACAGAACATCTGTTTGCTTTTAAATCGCACTCGTCGTCTACCGATTGCGCTGAACAGGGACAGCAGAGCTACTTCAAGTGTTCTTCATGTCACATAGGCTTCTGTGATTATTCAGTCTGACATATAGAGGAAATGAAGTCAGAACGAGGCTAAGCAACATGACTTCCTGTTTGTTAACAATGTGTAAAAATACTTCTTACATAAGAGGATGACTGTAGAAGACATGCTGTTAAATAAGAGTTTGGGGGAGAGAGATGGAAATGGAGTAAAAGAGAAAGAAAGTGAGCGAGAATATGGAGAGATGAGGATTTGAAGGGCCCTGTGGTGTGGTCATTGGATCAAAGACAGACATTCTTTGTCATTTCCTTTAGGGAGGATGAATTATTATCAGAGGATTGTATTTATGGACAGTGTTTTTCTATTCATTAGGCAAAAACCATTTTTAACTATCATCATCTGGAAGAAGGTAGCATTGCATGTGTTTCTCAGCAGATCATTTGATTTAATTTTAAGTACATTACTTTTTTACAAGGGTAAATTCTGCACTTTTGAACTTTCTATTCATCAAATGAATCCTGAATTTAAAAAAAAATCACAGTTAAAAAAAAATAAGGTTAATAAGCAGAACTTTGTATTTTAAAATAACATTTCAATATTTAATAGTAATTTAAAATAGTATTTTTTCTATATTTTTATAATTACATTTTGCATTGTAATGGATTTTAATGGATACAAATTAGCACATGAGCATGGTTTAATTAGTTTGTTAGCTCTGTAAAATCATAAGGTAAAGATTTAAAGTAATAATCAGAAATATAACAAGATTTTTTTGATATTGCGTTGATTGCCATAGGATGACTTAATCAGTTTGTTAAAAACAAACAAACAAAAAAAAACACTAAAAACAAAAACATATTTAAGTGTTAGCATTGAGCTAAACTGATTTCTAAGCCAGTTTCACAGTTTAAGATATCTATTGCATTTATTTATTATTATTTTTTTTTTCTGTTTGTGCTGTTGTTGACCTTATGAGACCTGTGACCCACCGATTGAGACCCACTGCTTGAAGTCACAAAGGCTTTTCTCCACTCATTTGTGACATAACTTGTGCCATGACAGCAGGAGCAACAAAATAAAGTCATTGCGACTGTCAAAATCTTAGCTGTCAAGGGAGGATGTCTCCAAAGTAAGACAGGTCGGAAGCCGGTAGACGTGCAATTGTCGTCCAAATTCTTTGGCAGAGAAAACTGTTGCGGGGGTGGGAACATTGAGCATGTTCCTGTCACTGTCAGTCACAGCGTGTCTTCTTCATCTCTGAATGGACTGACACACAGAACATCTGTTTGCTTTTAAATCGCACTCGTCGTCTACCGATTGCGCTGAACAGGGACAGCAGAGCTACTTCAAGTGTTCTTCATGTCACATAGGCTTCTGTGATTATTCAGTCTGACATATAGAGGAAATGAAGTCAGAACGAGGCTAAGCAACATGACTTCCTGTTTGTTAACAATGTGTAAAAATACTTCTTACATAAGAGGATGACTGTAGAAGACATGCTGTTAAATAAGAGTTTGGGGGAGAGAGATGGAAATGGAGTAAAAGAGAAAGAAAGTGAGCGAGAATATGGAGAGATGAGGATTTGAAGGGCCCTGTGGTGTGGTCATTGGATCAAAGACAGACATTCTTTGTCATTTCCTTTAGGGAGGATGAATTATTATCAGAGGATTGTATTTATGGACAGTGTTTTTCTATTCATTAGGCAAAAACCATTTTTAACTATCATCATCTGGAAGAAGGTAGCATTGCATGTGTTTCTCAGCAGATCATTTGATTTAATTACATATTTTAGTTGCAAAGCTAAAAATTTCAGGCTGTAGGTAAAAATACAATAAAATAATGATATTATTAATAATAATAATAATAATTAGAGACATTAGCTATATTTTCATATTATAATTGTTGTGATGAATATTGTGAAAACAGATTCCAAATAAAGCAGTATTTTAATATAACGTGTTCATGAGGATAAAAGACTAGTTACTTCCAGGGAAACTTGCGCAAAATTGTTTAAAATGATTAAAATAGAAAGGTATTTTGTTAATGTCTTTCCATCATAGTTTCTACACATACACTTCTGCTGAAAAATCTAGGGCCAGCAAGATTTTAAAAATGTTTTTGAAAGTCTCTCATGCTCATCAAGACTGCATTTGTTTTTTAAAGTACAGTAAAAATAGTAGGCTAATATTGTGAAATATTATTCTAATTTAAAATAAAGATTTTATTTATTTGTTTGATGGCAAAATGATTTTTTTTAGCAGCCTTTACTCCAGTCTTCAGTGTCACATGATCTTTATAAAATATATTAATTTGCTGTTTAACCTCCTGAGACCCTGCATCCTCATATGAGGACATTATATTTTAGTGAATTTCTCTGAGACTATACATGCCACAGTTTGAAGTCTGGATGTCCTGTACAGAGCACATTCAGGGCTTTTCAGAGATACTAAATGTTTGGATGTTTCACCATGACCACTCCCTCTCCTTGGTCTTCAAAAATGTCTGATATTAATTTAGTCTTATGGAAATATGATAATTATTTTTAAATTATCATTTAAATCTGACACATTTTTAAACTGTGTGTCATAAATCAACATCTCAGGAAAACGTTATGGTATGAAAATCTTGTCAATTATTACTCCCATTATTACGCTTCTTTTTTCATTACATGTTGCCCCAAAAACACATTAATATGCAAATTAGATTTAGTTTATAGATACATTATATATAATGATAATGTCACAAATCAAGGCCAGACACAACAGGTAAGTGCAAATCAGGATGGTTTATTGACTGGGTAAGGGGATGACTGGAATAGGTGAGTTAAAGGCAGGTGAGTGTCAACACAGTGAATGGTTCCAGGGTGCTTATCTGAGTTCTGATGGTGAGGATCGGATGCCGGTTACGTTGGAGATCGTGGAACAGTTTCCAAGGAGTCGTT
>NW_015557079.1:1639020-1648151 GCF_001515605.1 Sinocyclocheilus anshuiensis
TGCGGGTGATCAGAACTCAGGTGACTGTGATCGGGTAATTATCCTGGATGGTGACTGAAGTGACTGTGATGAATCCCTGACAGATAAAACCTGCTTATGGCCATTTTACACACATTTTGCATGAAGAAAAATGGTATATCAAATCATTCTGTTATAACATAGTTGAGAATTATAAAAAGTTTGGTAAAAAAAAAATCCTGAAAACTAAAAATATATTGGTGATTTAAAAAAAAATCAATTGTTTTTGCCTATGCATGTTCATTCATGCCTTTTTATTTATTTTTTTTTAATTGAGTCCCGATGTCCATTACCAAGGACGTAGCATAACTTATGAATGAAATATCATTTACATTTTTTTTTTTTAATGCTCTAAACAGTGTAATGACATGAAAAAATACTATTTTTTTCCTAAAATGTTTTGCCGCGTCTTAAGAGGTTAATCCTTTCTGAAGTATTAATTTTATATATATTTTATTTTATTATAATTTAATTTTTTTATTTATTGCAAAATAAAAGGTTAATCCACTTTACGATAACATGTACGTTTTTTTTTTGTGCATGTGGGAAATTTTATCTAGCATTTTTTATGCAATATTCAAAAAATGTGCATACAAAACATCAGTGCATTTCTCCTGGGAAACTGATGCTAATAATTGAACATGTGTCCTTTGTAGAATTACAGAAGAAATCTTAGCAATGTCCACAAACTGTACTCAGATTTGCCCAGATGGCAAGCCCTGCGATTGACAGTCTTGAGAAAAATAATTTGATAGAGCTGAACTTTTGAACTCGAAACAATTCATTTAAGAAGAGGAGCCACAAAAGTCTAACCTCAGAGCAATAAATCCTTTCCTCTGAGAAACAGAGCTCCAAAATGTATGTTGACATTATTCTTAGTGTTATATTCATGATAAATAGAGTAAGACAGACAGACAGAACAAAGTGCGAGACTGAGGTAAACAGACAGGTTGCTGGGTCTCCGTTGAGGACATGTGTAACTGCATTAGCATTATCAAACCGTGGAAATGTTTCCGGATGCTGAAGTGATGTATTCTTTGATAACGCGCCATGAGTGCAGATGTTTGTGCGAGACATGGTGAAAGACTGGGTTTGATCTTGGCCTTGTTGTCATCCTAAAGTCAGTGTATTAAAGTCCAGACGCCTCTCAGTCATAAATCATTCATCAGCTGACTCGCTCTCTATCACACACACACACACACACACACACACACACACACATACACACACACTCACTCACTTCACTATTGATGAAATTATGAAGAGACGGCCACCGTGGCTGTGAAGCATCGGCGAAAAGAAAAAGGACAGAAAATATCTTGAGAAAAATACTGGGAGCTTCAGAGGAAAAAATGTGTTAAGCTTCCAGCTTTGCAATAAATCTATAATGTGTGTGTGTTGTGTGCAGTAATGTGTTTGAGACAAAGAACTGTTTTGTGGTTGTTGAGGCCATGAGTGTGTCTTCATTTTGAATGCTGCTCTTTTTGATCATGAACGATCTTCTTTCAGTCGTCCTAAACCCCCTGAATTCATGATTTCTCCTGTGGCACATCATTTATGTTCCATGGAAAATTCAAAGCCTTTATATTAGTGATCATTTTAGACACCAGACAGTCTGCATTTATTAGCATTGATGAGTTTAAACTGGACAGTACTCCCTCTCTAATTAGCAACATTGATGATCCATATATGTGTGTGTGTGTGTGTGTACGTGTGTGTGTGTGTGTGTGTGTGTGTGTGTGTCATTACATGGTCAGTGCTGCGATTTAGTGTTAGTTGTCCATCTTTCTTTCCTCCACACACTTGGATAATTAACACTAGCTTACAAAACGAATTAGCTGTCAGTCCCCTGAATCTAGCTGTAGCTTTTTTTCTGTGATGTGACACTGAAAATTAGCATCATTGCTTATAATTGTACGACTGATGGTAAAAGAGATCTCATGCTCTGATCTAACAATGAACTAACAAATATCTCTTTTGAAGTCTTTTCAGGAGAAAAAGAGTGACAGATTTTGAACATCTCAGAGAATTTTCACAGTGTTTTAGAGGATTTGATTCATTGTAGAGTTAGTTACATTACTTATTTTTGTTAGAAGATAATAGAATAACATCACTGGGATTTTTCACTGTTTATATAAAGTAAAATAACAATAGTGAACTAATGTTGTTAAGTACTATTATTTAATATTAAATTAAATTATATGTTAAATTAAAAGTTACATTAAATTACATTTTTTATTTGTTAATTTAAATTTGTAAATTACATAAAAAATGGTATAAAAACTTAAATCTTAAATTAAATTCTATAAAATGAAATGAAATTAAATGTGGTGCTTTACAATACTTCATGTTTAAAATTAAATTACATTTAAATTAAACTTAAAATTAAAAACAATTTAATTAAATTTGGTGCTTTATGATACTTACTGTTTAAAATTAAATTAAATCAAAAATTACATGAAAATTGTTTTAATTCGATTCAATTCAAGTTTATTTGTATAGCGCTTTTCATGATGCAAATAGCTGCAAAGCAACTTTACAGAAAATTAAAGTTTCTACATTATATTTAGTAATAGCTTATAATTGGTGACTATCTCAAGTTGATGTCCATATGGCAGAAATGTATGGTAAAAATCAAGCAGTTAGTTATTGTCATGTAATGAAACAGACAGTGCACACTATTAACAGCAATGATTATGTTGCGATCAAACCTATGGCAAAATTTGGTAATTTTGGTAGCGTTACGATACTTTAAAATGAAATAAAATTAGAAATTACATTAAAATTTTATTAAAAATTAAATTACATTAAATTAGGTACTTTATGATACTTCATTTAAAATTAAATTAAATTAGGTGCTTTATGATACTTTGTTTAAAATTAAATAGAATAACAAATTACATTAAAATTGTATTGAAAAATTCAATTAAATTAACATGTTTAAAATGAAATAAAATTAAAAATTACATTACAATTGTATTAAAAATTGAATTCAAAATTAAATTAAATTTGATACTTCATATTTAAAATTAATTTGATTTTGTTTTACTTTGTGTTGCAGGAGAAAGAGAAACTTTACGTCGAGCTGAAACACATCCTTGCTCGGCAGCCTGGTCCAGAAGCAGCGGAAAAACTACAGGTTTATCAGCGAACACTCCGGGAGAAGACCAAACAACTGAAGGTCCGCTAATAAACCTCTTCTCTTCTCTTCTCTTCTCTTCTCTTCTCTTCTCTTCTCTTCTCTTCTCTTCTCTTCTCTTCTCTTCTCTTCTCTTCTCTTCTCTTCTCTTCTCTTCTCTTAAATAAAGCAATGTCGTATTACAAAATAAAGAATGTATTGTAAAATAATTTAGCATAATAAGTTCTTTTTTCTTTCTGCGATATGTCAGCCGGATCCCGCGTCCCACTCGCTGAGGGCTTTTTCTCACATCAATCATTCCTCCTCTCACTCCTCTCCCATCATTTTCATCTCCTTATTCCCCCTCTCACCATCACACAAAATGAATAATTAGTTACTTCACCACTTAATTAAGAGTTCAGGTCCATCTGGAGACAGCGATCACTAATGTCATTTTTAATGAGTCGGTTCGGTTTAAGCTGCCTCGTCCTGTCCTATTAAATAGGCAAGAGGCAGAGATGAGAGCAGTTAAAAAGTTATGAGTCTCTGCTGAGCCTTCGGTGACCTTATAATGTCCATATGGCACTGATATACACTGATCTTTGAGCTGCGTTTTGATCAGGAACATTAGGATCCAGGATCTGAAAACCAGGCAAACTGTCCTCTGCAGTCAGGACAGTAGAAAGTACTCCGTTACATTCGCTATTCTTTACAAAAATGGACGTAACAGACTTTAAAGACTCAAAAGTGCTTAGCTCGGCAGAAATTCAGAGCTGATCTATTAGAATATCTGCAGTGTGGAGTATAAAACTCTCTGGCGCCCTTGAACTTAAAAATAATGGCCCGAAGGTAGGCATAGGGGGGTTTGGCTTTCTGATAATTTATTGCCAAGCTTAAAATGAGTTAGGCACCACAGGCATCACTGGCAAAGCTTTAAGTAAACAAAGCTCAGCGTAATTAACATTAGAACAGAAGCCATACTAATGAGCCAAACAGAAAAATCATCCCATTCTTTGTTTTGATTGAAGCATGTCTTCCCGCTCCAGCCCCCTTTAGGAAATTAACATTAATTAACACCGGTCTTTTGACTCTCCATGCTTGCTTGGAAGATGTTTCCAGAGTTTTGTCTTTGTAAAATACCCAGTAGTCTGAATATTATTATACGCTGTATGAAAAGCTCACAACAGATGAAGTATTTTGTTCATTTAAAAATGTGCCAAAAGTGAGGTTTTTGCTTGAAAGTTGATTAAACAATGCAAATTTTGGTGGAAAAAAAAGTAAAATAAATAAATAAATAAAATAAATAAAACAAACAAAAAATAATAATAAATTAAATGAAAAAAATTAAATAAAAACAAAGATAAAATGGTAACGATAATAATTTGTGGCAGACTTGGAATTGATTAAATTTTTTAAGTTGTTGTTATTATTATTATTATTATTATTATTATTATTATTATAGTTATTTTGTATTATTTTTAAAAAATTATATAAAAAAAAGCTTTCAATGAACAGAAACATTTTGAATGTCTGAGCAATACTCTTCCTAAACTGTCAAAAAAAATCTGAATATTAAATAAATAATAACATTTAAAAAATGCTATAAAATTCATTAAAAAATGTTAACAACTAGTTTGCCAAGAAATATTGATTTGGAATATATTCATTTAAATTATATATATATATAAACAGACTGCCGTAATATATATGCAATATCTTTCCCAAATTATCCAATAATTAATATCACGTTCAATAAATAATAAATTAAAAAATGCAAATAAAATGAATTAAAAAGTACCAAAAATAATTGCTATTGTTTATAGCTAAACAATTATTCTGCCAAATAATACTGATTTGGAATTGATTTATTATTGACTTATTGACATTTTTTAAATTATATTATTTAATACAATTATTATTTTATTTAATACAATTATTTTATTTTCTAATTATTTGTATTTAATTTTGCAAATGGAAAAACATTTAAATAAAAAAAAAATCTTTCAATGAGCAGAAACATTTTGAATGCCTGTCATGTGCAATACCCTTCGCAAATCGTCCAATCCAAAGCCAGCTCTGCAGCAGAGCACATCCGAGATTTCTTAATTTATTACTTCCGCTCTCACTTTCTGTCCATCTTCCTCCTTCTCTTTAGCATCGCTCTTCTCTCTGTTCCTTTGATTACTGAGCTCTGGGCTGTTGGGTCACCTGCACTATGTGGGTGGTTTGGAGCACATTGGATGAATGACAATTAGAGCTTGACTGATATGCGCAAAGATTGACGGAGATCAATGAGATGCCGCAGAAGAAATCGCTCTGTTCCTTGCTCGGAGGAAGCCAAACACATCCTCAGTGATAGATCACAACTGTACAACTCGGACACATTTATAGCAAATAGGTGCCTACTGAAGGGTGAGCGCAGCTTTAGGAAACATTTCAAAGTAATTGACAAATGGGCTCTTAGACGCTTTGCAATATTTAGATGGTTTGCCACATAACTGGAAGCACCAAAGCAGTGCATATAAAAGCAATGAACTGCTTGAGGCTGTGAGTTACAGTGTTTAACCGTGATTATGTGGAGCACCTAATCATGCTGAAATCACTGTAAGAATGTATTGCTTTCATCATTAAAAACATTAATGTTCAGTATATAATAAAATGAAAAAAAGTACCAAAAATAATCACTGTTGTTAATCACTAAACAATTAGTCTGCAAAGCAATATAGTTAATCTGTAGGCCATTTCAGCTCTGAATTAAACTAAAAAATAAATAAATAAATAAATAATATATATATATATATATATATATATATATTCAAATTAAAAAAAATGGGATTCATTTTCTTTATGAAAAATTTTTTTTTTTTTTTTCATAAAGAAAATGAATCCTATTTGTTTTAATTCAATTAACCACATTTTCCTATTAATTTTTCAGTGTTAGTAGGAGGAGAAGATTTCAGTGTTTTTTCAGTGTTTTTATTAAAATATGCTTAAATTAACTTAATTGGAACAAATGATGATATGTACTGTACCACTGCATATAATTAAATCATGAAGGTGTTTGTGCACTTGACCCGGTTATGGTTGCCAGGCAAGTTTGAAGCAACCAAGTGCATAAATATAGAATTTACATGTAAAGTCAGGATATTTGAACAGTTTCAAACATACCTTTTCTTTCACAGGTCCTAACAGCAGAGCTCAACATGCACGAGTCCCAATCAGAAGACTACAAGTATGAGATCGAACGTCTGGCCCATGAACTCCAAGAAGTCAAGAAAAAATACCTTGCACAGAAACGGAAAGACCAGGAGCACAGGTGAGAAAGGAAGGCGTAAACCCAAAAATGACAATTCTGTCATCATCTGCTCACCATTATTATGCCCATTATGTCCTTCTAAACCTGTATGACTTTCTTCTGTGGAATACAAAAATACAACTTTTTCAATTTACAGTAAATGTGGACTGAAGCATTCAAGCTCAAAAAAAAGGATGCAAAAGCACAATAAAACCATGTCCAAATGGCTCATAAAGTCTAAAGTTCTAAAGTTGTATAGACCACGTTTATGATGCTTGTGGTGCTTTTGCATGCTTTTAAAAAGCTTGAAAGCATCAGTCACCATTAATGAGGGTGAGTAAATGATGACAACATTTTCATAAGCGTTTAAAAACAACCGTGTGCCAGTATTCGAGTGTGTATGTGTGTGTGCATGTGGGTTCAGGTGGAAGACGTTAATCCCAGATCAGCATAAGATGTAACGTTATACCCACAGTATAAATCAGACCAGCAGAAAGCACTTTATAGTGTTTGTATGTGTGTGGTGTCTGTGTATCCGTATATTTCATGGTCCTGACAGCAAATGACCTTCGATATTGCCAACAAGCAGACAAGAACGGCAGTCTCTGACATGGCCGAAAATGATACCTCAGATAACGGTGAGAGAGGAAAAAGGCATTTGGAGTTGGAGGGAAATCAATGAGCCAGTGAATTGGAAAGATTTCTCTCATTTCATCTCTGTGTTCTTGGGAGCAAATCGTGACACTGAAAATTACAGAGCGATGCAAAATCGCTCTCTGTTGCTCGCTGATTAGTAGCACCCTGCCAGATTCCACTGCTATTGACCTTCGATCTAATGAAATTATGACTAATCGTGTGGTATTTTGGAAGCATGTATGTTGTTTATCCTGGGGAGTCTTATTTTCTAACGCAATGAGAGAATGTTTTCTTTAGGGGGGTTGACGATTGATTTGTATGCAATCTTCTAAACACTACTGTTATCCATACAGTATACACACTTCTCACATCAGCCACTCTTTCTGTCCCACACACACACATCCTTTCAGAACACACACATTGGGCCTTATTTCTGAAACATGAGCAGAGCAAATTTGTGTGTAAATTCATTCTTACGTAAATGACTTGTTGAATGGAATAGGACAATTTATGTACGAATGTTTTTACAGCGACAAATTACTTCTGCAGGTGTTTCTTGAATAAGGCCCATACAATGTAGGTTTCTGCCTCAGATATGATAAAAATAAAATAAAAAGTAAAGTACATTAAGCTTAGTAAGCCGATTTTTCAAACCATATATATTGTAACCAGATTCGCTGGTTACAAAACTAAATAGCAGTGGACAAGGCTTTCTTCAGTTGGAGGTTGGCACGTCTATGGCAACAGACACAGATTGAATGGATCTGATTGGCCGGTCCCTGTCGCCTGGTTTAGAAGCACAACTGCTCCACTTCCTGTCACATCACAGAATGTCCCACTGTTTTAACTGGACAGGTTTCAGACTTCATGGTTGACCAGTAGGAGTCTACGGAAAATGCCTGGTTGCCTTTGTGTGGTGTCTTAATAAGAGTGAAATTAATAGCATCCATCAACTCTGCTGATCTACAATTTCATAACTGTATCCCAGAGAATGACTTGATTTCTAATTGAGATATATAGGTGAGTTAATGATTTACTTTTTTCGGATAAAAGTTCTATCAGTCCACACAGTAGATTTATTCAGTGCGTTTGATCTGTCTATTAATCAAAGTAATGAGGTAGAAATGCGTATACTACCGTTGAAAAAGTTTGGGGTTGGTAAGATTTATTAAAGGGGTCATATGATGTTGCTAAAAAGAACATTATTTGGTGTAATGAAATGCGTTTATGCGGTTTAAGGTTAAAAAAACACATTATTTTCCACATACTGTACATTATTGTTTCTCCTCTATGCCCCGCCTTTCTGAAACGCGTAGATTTTTACAAAGCTCATCGTTCTGAAAAGCGAGGTGTGCTCTGATTGGCCAGCTATCCAGTGCATTGTGATTGGCCGAATACCTCAAGAGTGTGACGGAAATGTTACGCCCCTACCATATTGTGATACCCTGTCCGGCCGGAGCGACGAGACAAAAACATTAAAACCCATTATAAACGAGGCATTTGTTGCATCCAGAGGGGACATAATTACGGATTATAATGACTTATACTGTCTGTTTACGCGTTGCATCACGCCGTGTAAACATAAAACCATGTCTGCATTTGTGATCGAAGAAATGACAAACAACAAGCGCTACTCTACACTGTCCAAAACTCGCGTTTGAATCATCAGTGGCTAATTCTTTAAATATAAAAAGCGTACTTACAGTATGTGAGTCAGAACAGCCAGCATTGTAGTCTACTCTCCCAGGATCAGGAAGCAGTCCTCCATAAAATGCGCTGCACACATCTGAATATTTGGGTTGAACTGTTCTGGAACAGTGTTGTAAATACAACTTAACCACTGATTTCTAGTCGTGTCCTCATTTGGAAAACCAAACAACGTAGTTTCGTTTTCACAACGAAACACAGCGTCACACACGGCGGGCTAGAGTGAGCGGAGGCCGGAGGCCTAGAGTGAGCCGTGGCCTAGAGTGAGCGGCGGCCGGTGAACTTGCGGCAACCACATGTGACGACCCCGGGCTGGACTCCGCTTCGTCCACGGTGAAAGCCGATCCGGCGATCGAC
>NW_015557079.1:1648829-1663798 GCF_001515605.1 Sinocyclocheilus anshuiensis
GAGGGGAAGCCCCGGCTTAGCGTGCGCTGAGGCCGGGATAGAGTGAGCTGAGGCGGGCTGGACTCCGCTTTGTCCATGGCGAAAGCTGATCCGGCGATCTACAGCGCGAAGTTGATGTATTTCCTCAGGGAACAGCACGGATCAGCTTCAGGCATGACGAAGTGGATATCGTCCTCTTTTGGAAGGCCAAACAAAGTAGTTTCGCTTTCACAACGAAACACATAGCGCCTTCATGACATGGCGGCAGCAACAATACTACAGCGAGAATAAAAGTTACGCCTTCTTTCTTTGCGTGAACATTTGGGCGGTGTTATGCAAATCTTACCACATCGTGACGTAGACATGTGGGGGCGTGTTAGAATGAGTCGTTTTAGGAGGGCGTGGTTGACTCTTAACTCTTGGAAAAAATATCTCTTTGGATTTGAGACTTTAGTCTTTGCAACTTTACAGATCTTCTTTATGCACCCAGAGCTTGTAACACTTCAAAGAGAAATTAAAAATTGAAATCGCATCATATGACCCCTTTGATGTTTTTGAAAAAGTCTTTGATGCTTGACCTGGCTGCATTTTTTTTATCAAAACCCCAGTAAAAACAGCTAAATATTATTACACTTTAAAATAACTGATTTCTATTTTAATGTATTTTAAAATGTAATTTATTCCTGTATTGGCAAAGGTTAATTTTCAGCATCCATTACTTCAGTCTTCAGTGTCACGTGATCTTTCAGAAATAATTTTAATATCCTGATTTGGTGCTCAAACAGCAATTTGTAATATTATTAATGTTGAAAACA
Organism: Sinocyclocheilus anshuiensis; assembly: GCF_001515605.1. Classification (NCBI taxonomy): domain Eukaryota; kingdom Metazoa; phylum Chordata; class Actinopteri; order Cypriniformes; family Cyprinidae; genus Sinocyclocheilus; species Sinocyclocheilus anshuiensis. The sequence goes on from NW_015557079.1 coordinate 1,649,624, forward strand.
GTTCGTGCTTAATATTTTTATGAAAACTGTGATACTTTTTTGGTAATTTATTTAAAATATCTTTTGTAATAGTTTAATAGTTTTTACTGTCAAGTTTTGATCAATTTAATGTGTCTTTGCTGAATATTTTTTTACCACCACACCTCCAAAAAAAAAAAAAAATGCTGACCTCAACAATAATGTACGTAGGAATATTCTAAAAAGTATAAATGTTTCTGTTTCTGTTAACTTTTACTTCCTCACTTCTTTTTGAAAAAAAAAAGAATAATAAAATGAAAATTTAACATTATTTTTACTGTTACAAGCTTGTTTTCAGCTGGTTTAGCCATAGAAACCAGCTTGTTGGCCTTCTAAGTGCAGCAAACTATCATAGCCTGGGTTAAACCAGTTTTCTTTTTCAGCAGGGCTTGGAAATCTAAACATAAGACACAATCAATGTGAGCTTTAAATATGTTTTTAGATATAAAATATACCTGATAGCTTTTTGGCTTTATAAACGTTGTGAAATGCTGATGAAGTAATGTGCCATGAGATTAGGTTCATATTGCTGGAGTCTCCCGCTATCAATTCCAGGAGAGCTGTTTGCATATTTATCAGATATAGCATTCATAAGGTAATGAAATGCGATTACCTTGTCCATTTTTACCAAGGTGCCATATAGTTAATATAATGTTCTTGCAACCGTTTTTTCACAAAAATGTCTAAAGGCGCGTTCACACTAAGCACGATAACTATAAAGATAACGATAAATATATAGTTCTAAAAATCGTTCTCAATATTAAAGAATAGCAGAGTCCACACCACAGCTATAATGATAAAGGCACAGAGAAACGATATCGTTGGAATCACTTTCAAAGCGATTTTTTTCCAGCTGATGAACGATAAAAACATTGACAGCCAATCAGAATCCATCCTGCTGTAACGAGCTTGAGAATTTAAAGCGGCAGATGAGTGTGTGCTTAGACGCTAATATCGTTATCTTTATAGTTATCGATCTTGGTGTGAACGGGGCTTAACACTATTTACTAAATCGACTATGCTGCAAAAAATCTCATAGCTTTGTCTATTTTTATTTTTTATTTTTTTTACATATACAGCTTTAAACTCTTTGTCTAGGCCAAGCACAGACATCACTTCCTCCTCTGTTTTGAATTCTCCTGGCTGCATGTTTAAACATTGCACTTAAGCCTTGCTGATGGGCAGCATATTGATTTCCTTTCCCCCCCCCCGACATCTCGTGAGCTCAGACCAATTACTTAATTCTACACAAATCCCACATCAGTGTTTTCACACCAAGTAAAACAAGTCATTCATAAGTAATGGAGAAGGTCTTGTTTTTTTAAAGTGGTATAGTCACTAAAAACTGTATTCACAGCACAATGCTATCAGTGTTATGGAGTGATTGTGCCATGAATGTATTTATTTACTCTTTGTTAGTAGCTTTTAGCTTTTTATTTATTAGTTTTTTTATCATTCAGTCAAGTTTATTTGTATGGAGCCCTAGACATGACATGCGGGGGGTAAAATAAAAGATATTGTGGCCTTCAGAATCTCAGTAATTTCCTCATGTATTTTTTTATTTATTTATTTTACTGTCGCCATGTTGTAGTAATTTGTTCCTTAATCTTAATTTAACAAGGGAATGAATTAATAAAATGTGGCCACGACTTAATAAGTCGTAGGAACAAATTAAGTTGTAGCAACAAATTATTAATATCTATTTTTCCCCCACATGTCATGTGCAGGACTCCGTAGTACAATTCAATTTCGTTTTCCCCAGCAGTGCACCATCCAATATAAATGTCCTGCTCCTGTGGAAGCTATAATGAGCTTTTCTGACCATTTACAAACAGTGTCAGTTGCATTAAAATACTGGGAGAAAACAATGTTTATATGAAATTATTTATATTATATAATAAGTGGTTTGGTAACGCTGAATGCTGCATGCTATGCATTTTACATGTTCACATTTTCAGTATACTGGATGAGACAGAGATGGTTGTGTTTCCTGAAATAAGACAGGAGATGAGAGAAACACACGCACGGCATCAAGGGAGCGGAAATCTGCTTGCCTAGCTTGTTTGAATCTTTCTGGTTAGCGCATGTTGCAGCCCATCTACATTGGTAATGGGCAGAAAATCTTTCATGGCTTAAAGCAGCAATTATAGCAACGTCAATGAATAGATTTAGATGGGTCAAAACGAGTCGATGGATGGATTTTGATGGTTAAAAGGTTGAATAAATAATGCAGGACCTTTGTGTGTAAATATAACTGACCAGTGTATTGCCATTAAGCCTAATACAGTTGGGTTCAAAAACCTGAGACTTTCTAATTTTCACTCTCTTTTCCCCTTTGCAAATGATATTATCAGCCTGAAAATACAATTTAGAGTTTAACTGAAAAATTAACATGCATTTCTTAGTATGTGGTACAGTATGTCCTTGTCTTGCTTTAACAGCACCAGCACTCCAGCTGACATGGATAAATTTACTTCTGACTAGTGACCTAGAAATAAAGCAGCATCTTGAATATTTATTTATTTATTTGACATTTCTTAGTTTTGAATTTTTTGGATCTTAACACTTTTTTTTAACATTTCAATGATATTTTGATTGAATCCCAAACTGACTGTCTATAGCAGATAGTGTATGTGTAAATGTGATGGGGTAAAGTTCACTGCCATAATGGCATCAGTGGTGTTGCATTGGAACAATCTACTCTGAATTATGCATTTACACATTTATATGTTTAGCTTTTGGGGAGTTTGGGGAATGTAAAAGGTTTAAACTCCAGTGCATATGTTGTGAATGGCATTTCAAAGAATCGACATTGGCATTATAAAGTAAATGAACACTGACACTCCCTTTGTTCCTAATAGCAGTCTCTTGCTGATCAAAAGCTTGGCGCTATGTAATTTTACTCCTAATGTTAATGATTGCATGGTTGCTTTCAAGACCAAATGAAATTCCCCTAATTAATTTTAGATTAAAAATAGTTGCCCCAGCCTTTTCCCCTGCTATCAAATAATCTGTCAGCACTGAGCAGAAGCTAAAGCCACTGTGTTTTTGTTTTGATAGGTTCAAGTGTGTTTACTCTTCTGTATTCTTTCCTGTCCTGTTGGGTTTTATTCTCCATCTTTCACTTAAAGGCTTTTATGCTTCATGCTATTGTTTTCCATTAAATGTCTTTTGTCTTCCTCTTTTTTTCATTTTCTCTCCTTCACTTTTCAGATGTGCTCACAGACCATTTAAAACTTAATCTCGACCAACCCGTTCTGTTCTCTCTGCTTGCGTGGTTCAGCTCCACTGAGGTGTGGTAACTGGCTCCATCTGCTCCAAAACTCCGGAAGCCATTTTGGCTCGCTCAGGACATTTGGATTAACTGCTTTAACCACACAATGGTGGTGTTATTTTTTTCATACACCTTGGCTTCATGCAAAAAGTGCTACCTACTTGTAAACATGAAGGCTTGGCAAGCTGGTGCCGTGTCAAGAGTAAGCTAGACGCCCACAGACATTAATGACTTTTTTTTTCTGATGTTACTGGATAACACAGCTAGTATCTTACCATTCATCTAGATTTTAAAGAATGGCTTAAGAGCTAATCTGTAATAATAATAACAACAACAACAACAAGAAAAAATCACTGCAATCTACTAACTCAGAGTGCATAAATCCATTAAATTAAATACATAATATGTTTAGTCTCAAAATAACAAAATGGTCCTTAAAAAAAAAAAAATGCAGTGCAGACCATTTTGTTCTTTTAAGAACTAATCTGAGTAGAAGTTCATCAAAGAGTAATCTGTTTTACTTTTTGGATTCAATTTGCTGTTTAGTACCACTATTTCAGTGTACACTTTCATGCATTTTTTTTCTTTTTTCCAGATCAGATCACAAATTTCCTTTTTAGCATTGCTGGAGAGCTCATAAGGTTGGACATTCAAGTCCAAATTAAATATTGCAATACCACGAAATAATTTTCAAAAGTGGAGTGGGTGGCAATGCTCTCATTTCTTAGAAGTTTCTGTATTGAACCGCAGTACCACATGCACACAGGATTAATAGTCAACCGAATTTTATTTTTATACTACATTTATAGAACCGTTAAGAACACGTTGAGAGCAAAGCAAATAAACACTGTTTGCTTCCTTCTTGTCTCCTAGGGAAAACACGTAATAAGCTCCAAGCATTTTTTCAATCTATTGATTGAATAAGGCCTAAGAGACCGCACATCGAAATAGACCTTGCTTTTCCCCTCTCTCTTTCAAAGAAACGTAGGCCGTTTAAACGAAATGTCAGAATGGCAAAAACAAGAAATCAATAGCAATTAGGAATATTTTAATGCCATTGCTTGATGTCCTAAATGTTATATGAAGTTTTTTAATTTTTTTATTTTTAAGTTTTGGGACAGTGAAATAATATTACTCAAAGATTTCTTTTAAATCAGAGCACAGCAGTTTGTTACATGTGCCGAAATTGACTTGTGGTGTCAATTAACGGCTCTATGTCCCTAGACAGCATTTTATCGCAAGCCATCAATATTTCGCTAACCACTGCAAAACAAACAAATCAGTTTAAACATCTTAAACTTTCTGACTGGGCCTTTAATGTTGCCTGTCATCAAATCATTCATTTTCTGACTTTTTTTTTCTTGCTTGCTGAATGGAACCAAGAGAAATGTAATCACAGCTGGCTCGGCTTGTACATTCTCTGTTTCAGATGACGTGCGATGAATGATGGTGTCTTGATGCCTTCATTTGAAATGAGAGAATAGACAGGAGGCAACCACGACGCTGACAAGTTCACAATAAATTGCATGCAAATGAGGACATGTGGATTATTGCATTCTGGGTAGCGAGTGAGACGAGCGGCATCGGTAGCCATGTTTATGAGGTGTGATGCAAACAAGAGGCAGTAATGAGAGTTGATCAAGCGTGACAAGGTGCAGAAACACTCAGCGTGCATATAAGCAAATGCGCAAATACAGCCCTTCAGGAATAACTTCTTGGCTCATAGTTGAGTGAGCGCTTACTGACTGGAAATATCTTGTGGAGGTTTGGTTGAGAGCAGAGTCGGAGGTTTTAAATAAGAATTCCTTACTTGTAAGACTTTCAGATGCCACAGTTTTGTCAGTTTCCGATATGCAAGTTGTTTTCGTTTACTTTCTGTTTTGGAGCCTCTTTTGACTTTGTTGGAATTCACATTGATTTCACAAGATGTGGACGCAAGAATATGCTATTGTATATGCAATTCTTTAGACTCTGCCTTGAAGTCTAATCACAATGAATTGTGATAAATTCAGCTGTCAGCAGGTGTAAAAAATTTTATTTAAAAAAATAAAGAAAAATCTCACTGTATATTTAGAGTGGTTCTCTTAGAGTGGTGGTTCTCTAAATAATGCCACCCAACAATGCTGTTACAGCACTTTTAATGTGTAAATGAACTTAATATTTTAATGTGTTGATTGCATGAATATATTTCACTTCTTTGTTTAACAATCATTCATACGGTGAAATGCATTTGCATCTCAAAGTGCTTGTATAATGCAAAATTACAGAGTTATGTCTTAAGGACAGGACAGAGCATTTGATATGTTCAAATAGATCTGCACATTAGTGTGAATGCAGCCTATTAGACCAGCTGCATTATATGATGTCATCAAAAATAATCAAACAGCGATAATCCTGAGAAAAAGAGAAAAATACATGTTATTTATAGTTGTGGATCTTGATTTTGGGAGGTTTATCTAGACTTTTTGGCCTTTTTTTTATCCAGCATTATGGTCAGGTCAGTTCATCTGTATTTTTATAGAACATCTTCACAGCCCATGTTGTTTCAAAGCAAAAAATCATGCCATAATGTCTCAAAGACCTCAGTAACTGTGGCAATACGGGAATAAAAAACCATAACATGTTTAGGCAATGGATGGAAAAACCTTGAGAAGGAACCAGGCTCAGTTGGAGGAGTCCATCCTCCTCTGACATTAGGATGAGGCACACTGTATCTAACCATACTGCCACTACTGTCTTCAGATTGAAAATCAGCATCTTGCACTTTAATTATGGATGGAATCTTGGTATTTAGCCAAGTCTGGTGGTTAAGGCGTAATCTACTCCAATCTGCTCTAGCGATTCGCTGAGTCATGGATGTGGCTGTAGCCACTTTTAGGCCATTACAATAAAGATCACAGTCTCATGGGAGAGATGTAGAGAAAAAAAGTGGAGTGAGATTAAGTGAAAGATGGCGGTGGGTTCTTGTCTGTCTAGAGCAACCTCCAGTTAAGTCAGTGTTTTTGTGCCAAAACATAATGCAAATGATCCTCTGTTGAGCACTGTGGAGAAACTACATTCCACAGACGGCAGCTTTCAATGTCTAGCTGACATTGACATTAATTACATTAGTATTCGGTTGATAGTAGATGGAAACGTGCCCAATGATGTTCAAAGAGGAATAATTTGTTTGGCTGTTTGCCTGGACTTTAGAGATTTGTTTGACGTCTCTGTGAACTTCATTTAAAGTGGGATCAGTTTCAGATATTTCATCTGTAAAGGGAGATTTGCTTACATCGATACACAGAGACATGAAATTAGTAGAGAAGGAAAAATAAGTTGGAAGTTTGATTGCTCACTCAAAACACATAAACACTCTCAATGCTACATGAAACTGCCACCAGCGTTGAATTATGCGAAGGTACTGAAAAACCATAACCTACATCAAAATCTCATTGTGATGTCTGCTGGATTGAAGCTCTCTGCTTCGTGGAGAGCCGTGTAATTGCTCTCAGGAATGAGAGGTCTTGCTCTGACCTCTTCCAGCAAAATGGGACATGTCCTTGATGTACAAGAGGTTGCTTCTTTGAGAAGAGTTTTGCAAGCTGGATCATAGAGTTTTGTGATGGCAGATCTGTATTGTCTTAGCAAAGGAACCAGCAAAGTCAAAACACACACACAGGAGTGTGATTAAAAATGCGGTGTAATGTCTTTGCTACTAGCAGTGGCAGTGCCTTGTAGTCTGATTGCTATTGTTTGTGAAACTATTTTTAACTTGAAAAGCTTTCTTAAAAATATGGATGCAACAAGATTTTTTTTTGGCTGTGACCAAAGAAGTGCATCTGCTAAATTAAAGTTAATGATTTTAAAATATATTTTTAGCATAAATGTTAAATAGCACAAATGGATCCCAGTTATCTGTTGATTTATTTGTAGCGGACTAAAATTACCAGCATGCTCATCCCTGGGTGCATCTTGTTTTTATTTCTGTAGCACGAAAATTTAGAAAGCTATTTGAGATCTTTTATGAATCCATTAATTATTGATTGCATCATTGAATGTAGGTGTAAAAAGATGTTAACGTGCTAACATGTTAAGTGTTCCTATCTTTCCATCATCCTTTAACAGAATATTGGGCCCCACTTTATATTAAGTGGCCTTAACTACTATGTACTTACATCAAAAATGAAGTACAATGTACTTATTGTGTTCATATTGTATTGCAAAACACTTTTGCTGCTATTGAGGTGGGATACGGGTAAGGTTAGGGACAGGTTTGTTGGTATGGGTAGGTTTAAGGGTGGGTTAAGGTGTAAGGGATGGGTCAACTGTGTAATTATAAATGTAATTACAGAAATTAATTACAGATGTAATTACATGCAGGTATTTTTAAAATATAAGTACAATGTAAAAACATGTATGTACACAATAAGTGCATTGTACCAAATTATTAATTTAAATGTAAGTACATAGTTGTTAAGGCCACTTAATATAAAGTGGGTCCGAATATTGTAAGTGAGAGGGCATGAAGACTGGTTGAGCAGTTTGAAGAAAGAAAAGCGTTTAGTGGAAGATCCTGTATCATTTTGCAGATGAGAAGAAAAGCAAAAAAGTGTGAGAGGAATATTCACTGCCGTACTCCTAAAGATGTGTAACCTTCACATTCCAGCCACACACAAATCACCGTCAGTTATTGATTTATAATCTCTAGAGCGGCCATTCTTCCCTTCCTCCCTCCCTCTTTACTTTATTCTCTGTTTCCCTCTTTCCGCCTGCCTACGTGGAACTATAGATCATAATTGAATTATTGTGGTAGAGGGGACGTATAATCAGCCAGATGGAGTGAGCTTACTGATTTGAAAGACGGGCAAATAATCATATCTTTCCCTTTATTATTTCTGCCGGCATGGGGATGTATTGAATAAACTCGGCACGTAATGTAACTGCTTTCTGCATAATTCCATATAATATGGTTATGTCCTGATTCCTAATTCAATGATTTTTAAACTTCCCATAGATTGTTATTACAACGCTGCTAAACATGCTGATTGATTTATTTGCTCCAATAAATTAGTCATGCGCTTAATAAACAATAGATGGATGTAATTTGATGGAGGGCCATTGTGTAATTAAAGACCAGGGACAGCGGGAACACTGCGGTATACCTTGTTTTTTTGCATATAAACAAATAAACAGGTGTTAAATTGGGCCAGAATGATTCAGAGCTGTGTTCAGCCACCTTTTATTCAAAACAGACAAAAATGTTGGCTGTTTGTATCTGAGTTTTTTAATTTCTTGTGTGCTGCTATATTCCAATTTTCCACACTTGCTGTAGACTTAAAAACTGGACTTTTTTGGGGGTGTTCAAGCGCTGAAACCCTGTTGTAATTGTTAGAATGGCCAAGGATCAGCAATCTCCATCTAAAACTGATGGAGTAAAAAAAAAGTCATAGAGACTTGAAACTTGGTGGGATTGTAGTACTCAAATTGTCTACAACGTTACTAAGACTCTCCCCAATCGGCCTGACAGTGGCGCTACAGTCATCAAAACTCAGTGGCGGCTCGTCGGGGGAGGCAGGGGAGGCACAGCTTCCCCAAAATTTTGAGGTGAAAAAGGGAGGAGGACGATTAATGTTAATAAAATTCACAATTAATTTCAGTTCATATCTCAGAACGTGTATTTTTTGTTTGTAATTTCACAGTTGTAATACCATAGCGTGAAAGCGCCGCTTTTCTATCGCGAATGTGCCGAATCTGCTGATGTAATTACAACCGCTAGGTGATAAGGGTAAGGGTAGGGGGAGGCCGGGGGAGAGCTGAGCTCTTGTGCCGCCGTTGGTAAAAAAAATTAGCCAATCACCATCGAGTATTCACTTTCAGCGCTGAGGAGTGTTGAGAAAAGAAACCTCGTAGGGGAGGCTAGCCTCCCTTCTGGAATATCAACCAATCATCATAGAGACGTAAATTACGTGATATTAGTTTGAACGTCTCCCGCTGCGCTGATAATGTACCAAGTACTTATGAGTAGCGATATTGAATATATATTTGATCGCCAACAGATTTACCAAGCTGTAATTCAAACAGTATATATATACAAATTAAAAATAAAGGGAGAACACGCCTAAGCTGGATTAGAGGTCTGCACGGGCTTTAAAGTCGATGATAATTAAATTATGGTAATTTTCATCAGTTAAACATTAACCCGAACCCGACCCGAAACCCGAAAGTATTTAAGCTGGATACAGGCTAACGTTACAGCAGTCGGCTCTTTTAACACAGCCTTTTAAAGGGATGGATGTTGACCCGAGCGGCACAGTTAAATTTAGAGCCCGAACCCGACCCGAACACGAAATCTTTTTTTTTTTTCCCACAACAAATAGCCAATTTTAAAAAATGCTGTATTTCATGATTGCATGCAACGGTCAGTAAGCAAATGCATGTAACGTTAAAGAAACAGAATCATTAAGGCTCGGCCAGTTCACAAGGCAAAAGAAAACACACTTACCAGTTATGAAAGTTTATGAACATCAGGTGCAGCGGTCACATAAATTCTGCCGAGTTTTTGAATGGTTGTATACGACACGATGATAATTAAATTATGGTAATTTTCATCAGTTAAACATTAACCCGAACCCGACCCGAAACCCGAAAGTATTTAAGCTGGATACAGGCTAACGTTACAGCAGTCGGCTCTTTTAACACAGCCTTTTAAGAAGGTATGGATGTTTGCTTCAAGTGATAGGCCAGGTAAGTGAAATTATATTATCTTGCTGTATGTGTGTCGTTTTCTTTACGTTTTCTGACTAAAAGCTACCAAAAGCCATTTTAAAGTGGTTAACCAAATAATAATAATAATAATCGCCAGGGATCCCCAGACCAATACAATTAGTGTGCCTCCTCTATTTTAAAACCCACGAGCCGCCACTGTCAAAAGTATGAAATCACTCATAACTCCTAAACCGTTAGTCGCAGGCTCAAGCGTATTATATCATTGGAATCATTGGCTCACAATTGATAAAACGCATACCTCAGCAACATTTTTGGATTGAACTTTCAACACACCGTTGTAACGGGACACCTAAACGTTCATAAGGGGCGGAGACGCTTTTACTAAAACGCCTATAACTCTTGAATGGAAAGAAATATTTTTTTGCCAAACTCGAACACTTGGTGGCAAAGCATATTTATTTCCATTCAAGAGTCAACTCGAACACTTGGTGGCAAAAAAGGCACTAAAATAGTATAAAATGTTAAAAACACCATTTATATGGTAAATTTCCTGAAATTGTATTTATAACCACTAGATGGCAGCAGAGAACCACTTATTGGGTCCTTCTACTCACTGATATGATTTTTACATTTGGATCCACATTTAGACATTATGAAATCAATATTATTACATTTAAAATTTTATGAAAGTTTTTAATACAAGTTTACCAATGCATTTATACAGACATTTCAAAGTTTTTACAATTGTGCCAGATTATGATTACAGTGAAACCTGAAAATTATATTTAAATTCTTAAAAAGAGAAGACTTGCAGTAAGCAATTTGTTTCCTATTATTTATTTCAAATATCTATATCTGCAACAAAATGTGCGCATGTGTGTGTGTGTGTGTGTAAGCATGCTTAATGAGTATTAATATAATAGTTTAACCATTTCATTTATGTTTCTGTGTTTGAGGCTAAGACCCTAAAAGCATAGAACCTTAAAGCGCTTGAGCCCTGATAATCGCTGCTTGCTTGCATATATATATATATATATATATATATATATGGATTGGTTTATATGTATTTATTTATTTAATATCTTAATATTTTATTTAGTGTTTTAGCTTATCTTTGTATATATTATCACAAAACACAAATAATCATTTAGGCTTTTTTTTTTGGCAATTAGGATCACTAATCACCACCAGATTTAAGGTTTCCCTCCAAAATCCTGATTTAACCTCTTGTATAAATGCTCTGGAAAGCACAGTGAGTAACATTTCAATGTCATTGGCTATAACGGCAAGGGTCAGAGGACAGGGAGAGAACATGTGGTTCTTTCTCCATATCCCTCTGTGCTGGAAAACCATTCAGCTTTTACCCTACGTGCTCACAGCTGTGGAAGAAAGCCACTCAAAATGACAAAGATCTGTTTTTTTTGTATGTTTATAATTTTCTATTTTTATAGATAATTAAAAAATAAGATCTTTAATTAATTAAAGAAATTTATTCAGCAGGGATGCATTAAACAAGTCAAAAATTACAGAAAAATATATATATATGTGTGCCAAAAGATTTCTGTTTCAAATAATCATTCAATTTTATTGAGAATCCTGGAGAAAAAAAATCATAGTTTCCACAAACATACTAGGCAGCACAACTGTTTTCAGCATTGATATTAATAAAAAATATGTATTGAGCAGCAAATCAGCATATTAGAATGATTTCTGAAAGATAATTTGACACTGAAGATTGGAGTAATGGCTGCTAAACATGTTCATCATCTGAAACAAATCTTTACAAACCCAAACTTGAACAATTTAAGCTTTTAACCCTCAAGAATCTCCATCATTATTGACAGATTTTCCTTATGAGAGAATCCACTGCCTTCATCTCACAGCGACTGGCAGACACCCACCGTATAGCATTTATCAACTTTTTAATGTTCTCTCCACTTCCCCTGCTTGTCAATCCCATAATCCTCTGCGTGAGTCAGCTCCAGTAGAGAATGCATTGAAAATGCACATTCGACTCTGCGCCAGTGGACACGTACGGTTAACCCACTGCACAGCTGAGACGCTCTGATATCAGCAACTAGTTCAAGTGCGCCACACTCAGAAGAACTAGAAATACTTTTGAGTCAGTGTGCAGCTCTTACACAGAGGAGACCTGTGAGCTCAAGCATCTGTCAACAAGTCTGCTTGTGCTGTAAAAGATGGAGATCATCGATAAAAGCAGGTTTTTAGCAAGATAAAAAAAAACTGTTCTTTTACTACAAGCAATTTAAAGGCTCATGAAACATTAAACTACATTTTCTGAGATTTTAACAAAGGTGTGTTTTGCACATCATAGAAGATAATGTTAGCATCAGTTGATTTTAATTCTAAAATAAAACTGGTTAATTTGAAGCTTTTTTGTGCTATTTTTTCATCTTTCGGGTTTGAATTATTCAATTTTTCAGGATGTGATGTTTTTTTTTACATTTTAGTACAGCGATGACTCATCAGTGTCTCATATTTATTCATGAGACTGTGTGTTCTTATCCAATGAGAAGATGCTTTACTTAATTATTCATGACAGCGCGTGTTGATTTCCTATGACAGACACTTCAAACTGTGAAAATCACATACAGTAGTAGAGACACGTTCATGGGGGAGTAAAACAATAATTTTGTGAAATATTATTAGAGTTTAAAGGGACTGTGTTCTATTAGAATATATTTTTAAAATTTAATTTGGTCATTCTAATATGCTGATTTGCTGCTTAAGAATCATTTCTCATTTTTATCAATGTAGAAACCAGTTTTTGCAGCCATTCAAAAGATTTTTTTAAAGTAATTAATAATATTATTCACCATAGATGCATTAAATTAATCAAAAGTGTCAGTAAAGACGTTTATAATGTTACAAAATATTTCTATTTCAAATAAGTGCGGTTATTTTGAACATTGTACTCATCAAAAAAATCCTGAAAAAAATGTATCTTGGTTTCCACAAAAATATTATGCAGAAAAAAAAAACTCTTTTCAACATTGATAATAATATGAACCATTTTATATTGTGATAATAATGCACAATATTACTGTTTTAACACATTTTTAATCAAATAAATGCTGCATTGGTGAGCATTTGATCCTTCCTCTTAATTAAAACTTAATACTGGTAGTGTATATGTAATTTCCTAAACTACTAATTCATAATGTCCTCAGAGCAAATCCCTTTCCTCATACTCATCCTGGTCAAGAATCAGGGTTATTGTTCAATTGGGGGCGAAATATGGATTGTTGGTAGTCATTTGTTCCAGATGACAATGATTGTCAACCACACAGAGTTTCAGTCAAAGCTCGTTCACAGATGTCTAGAGCCACATCCAAGAATCAGCATATTTCATCTTACCAGCAACATTCATTTCATTCTGTTTGTTTACCAGTGGGAGAAACAAAGGTTGGACGAGCTCAATGTTTGCTCGTGTTTAAAGCTTGTTGCCAAATGTCTTCATCGGCCCCACTGTGAAATTGCATTACACAGTCAGTGAATATTAATTGATGGCATTTGGTATTGGACAAACAAAGTAAGTGAGAGATGTGTGTGTGTGTGTTTGAAAGGTCCTGGAATAATAGTGTGTTGAACGAGAGATCCGTGATCACTGGAGCACAGTTGAAAGTGAGCTGGATAGTAACAGATGTTTTCTCCTGGGAAACAGAAAGAGCGTGTGGCTCTTTTTGTCTGGTGTGTGGGTGTTGGACAGGAGCGTAAGCTACAAGAGGACAGAGAAAGTGTATGTAAATGTGAGTTTGTGTGCGGAGCTTGAAATGTTTTTCTGTGATTTGTTTAGATGTGGGTGCTTCACCACTCAGTGGATGTTTATTCGTGGGACGGTAATAGAAAAGCGTACCCATCCGTGCATCTTTCTGCACTTTAAGGGGTCATACACACTCAGGATGCTTTCTTGCGTTTAACAGCCGTTAGACGAGTGCAATGGAATGGAACATCTCAGGGTCTCGAGACATTTGAACAACTTGTCACTAGTTATTCGTAATGAAGACATACATTTTACAGTAGTTTGTGTGAACACTCAGATCACTCAAGATGTTTGTCCCAACGCCTGCTTCTTTTGTTTGGTTCATTGATTTAAAGCTAAGTTTGAAGCACTGTATAAACATTTAACTTTTTTTTTTTTTTTTTTTTTACAT
>NW_015557079.1:1664046-1667777 GCF_001515605.1 Sinocyclocheilus anshuiensis
TTTTTTTTTTTTTTTTTTTTTGACATGCTGTTTTAAGTGTATTATGCCTATTATTATTGGAATTTCTCAATTATTGTGTCTTAAGTTTTGTGAAGGCCATATGATTATAGACACATACACATTAACATTTAGTGTGCTGTTTTTATAATAAAATACAGTTTTAATAGCTCAAACTTTCCTATATACACTGTAAAATATGACCGTGAGTTTAACGGTAAAAAAGCTACAGTAAAAACCAGTTAAATGTTTAACAGTAAAATCCCCTACTATATACGGTGAAAAACTGTATTGGACATTACGTGTAATTTTATGGAAAAATAACGTATAATTTAGATTGAATAACCATAAATTGACATTCCCAGAATTTGTCTGCATTACATTTCAAATTTGATGTTTTTTTTGCTGTTGAAATAACTATGTTTCTTCTTAGTTTTGTACATTAGGGTTGTATGTTACAGCTAATGTTGTTAAATTAATGTTTATTGCATTATTTCAGTTTCATGTGTTACCGTGATGGTGTTTAATGTTTGTGTGAATGACACTGTGCACCTTCTAGATATGTTAATATATTTAAAAGCTGCTTATGATGGGCTTTGGTTCATCATGTGACTTTCTCATCATCACCTGCTTTTGATGGTTATCAGTGTATTACAAAGGTACAAAAGAGATTTCAGTACTTCAATAGGTTGGTATATTTTATATTATATCAGTTAATGAAATTACAGTATTTACATGTAAATTAAATTAAAACTGTAAAACCTAAAATGTTGCTACCATATGTTTACAGTAAAATTCTGGCAACAACAGCTGCTGTTTTTTTTTACCGTAAATTAAGGATTTTTTAAAGGATATATATATATATAGAGAGAGAGAGAGAGAGAGAGAGAGAGTGTTATTTTTTAGTTTAAAAATAATAATATTTTTCAATATTACTGTTTACTGTGTACTTGTTCAAATAAATGCAACCTTGGTGAGCATAAAATAATTAAAAAAATAAAATAAATAAATGAAAAACATCATATTATGAATATGACATTATGAAAAAACATTAAATATCATATTCAGATTTCAAAGTATGAAAGAACTTGCAAACTGTTAATTAGGAGATGGTTTTATCCAAAACAATTTACCATATAATTATTACAGCAACAGTCATCCTGAGGTTAGACACACATAATCTAAATTATAATTAAACATATTAATTTTTAATAGGACTGAACAATATATTGACTTCAGAGGTATTTAATTATGTATTTGTTTGTTTATATTTGTATGTAATTTTTTTTATTAAATTAACATTTTCAACCCTAATGAAGTGAGACACTAATAATAATACTACAAAGAAAAATAAATCAATAAAATAAAATAAAATAAACATCTGATGCATGTGCACATGAAGACAAATTCAGACAGCGTAGACAGAACTCGACAGCACATCTTGTGTGTATGACCCCTAATACTGTATCTTTCCGCTCTCTGTCATCTCTGCAGGGAGAAGGAGCGAAATCTCACCCAGGCAGGACAGCCTGTGATCCAGCCTCAGCGTCCGGACGGCGCTAGATTCACTGGAGGAGGCTTCAGTTTTAAGCAGCACAACAGGATGGCACTTCAAGCTCTGGAACAGCAGTCCTGATGCCCACCAGAGCCCTCTGAGGACCCTCTTCACCCATCATCGCCTCTTGATAGACCGTATTTTCTCATATTTATTCAGCTCTATTGGTCCTGGCCAACTACCCAGTCAGCTGCTGTAAGTCATGCACTAAAGTCAGTTCTTTTTGCCTCCTGGAATAAATAAAGTCTATTGTTTTCACTCAAAAGTTTCTGTTTCATTCTGCACTAAACACTTACACAAATCCACACACAAACACAGTCTCTATTTGACTCTCTAGTCCTCTGACGCTCTGTTTGTCTGTGTCGCTCTCAGATGTAGTGTACTCTTGTTTTCTAGTGTGCAGGTGCTGTTGGCTGCCGAGTATAATATGACACTCTGTGTACTTGCCCCTATCCTCAACAAGTATGTGTAATGAATTTTATTCTGGTTGGTCTAAGAGCCTACATACTATAATTGTTTCTAAGCCATTTTGTACATACAATCACATACCAAAACCTAGTGAGCTGCCTTGGTGTCAACTGCCTACATAAGCAGCATCCTAACTGAAATTAAGTCTCATAAGTTTCCAATTTGGAATGCTTTACATAAACAGAATAAAGGGGGTGAATAAAGGCCTCCTGTAGCGAATCGATGCTTTTTTGTAAGAAAAATTTGTGTAGGCCAATGTAAGCTATTCCTTTTTATGTAAGCCTATAGTTTTATTCTGTTTTCTCCGTTCACAAGCACTGCAGGTGTGCGAGATCTGTTGAATCCATCTTACACTACCCTAGGATAAACTCTAATGTATTGCCATTGCGACTTACCTATGATGAGTTTACAGCTGAGCGCGGGCATTTCACGTGTTGGATGCGTCAGCGTCACATCTGCATTTCTGAATTCCTGACTGGTTGACAGCAAATTTAAAATATTAAATGAAACGATAAAATAACGTTATTAACCGGTTAATGGCCATTTCAAATTTTCGTTTCTGTTCTGAACTATAAAATTTGATTTCGTTTCTGTTTCTGGTTCTGTTCCTGTCAAAATTTCGTTCGTTTCCAGTTTTCGTTTTAGTTCAGAGCCCTGATTTTTAATTGTATGTGAGAGGGTCAGTGGTAATATCAATGCATTCCGATTGGTCAGTGTTAGAGGAACTCAGCCTAGCCTGACAGTTAGCCTGCTCCGGACCAAGGGCCCGTTCTTTGTACGTCGCATCTGAGATGAATTGAAAGATTTCAGATCTTCTAATCGTGATAACTGATCTCTGGTAATTTGGTTCTTCAAACGGATTTGCGGATTTGATTAAAATATCTGGATTAAGTTTACGGCACGTTCTGGTGTTCCTCGAAAAGGGCAGATGTATCGATACTCGAAACCACGATCAGCAATGCAGCGATTGGCTGACGGCAAGACAGCAACTTATTGACATCATATAATTAAAAAGACACCTGACGAAAACCTTGACAAATTTCTGGACTTTTATAAGGAAACAGCCAAGCGAACAAAACTACATAAATGTTATAATAGATAAATGAAATATGCACTGTTTTTATTTTATTTGTATTTTTTATATGATTCCCAATTATTTATATTCATGATTTCTAGTGTTTGTACAGGTTTTACATTTTTATTTCAATGTTGTAATTAGCAATTCATTTAATTGTATCTTTGAAGCAGATTTGTTACGTGACAGCATTAATTAAAGTTTATTAAGGGTCAAGAAAGATCAAGTTATCTGCATCTCCTGTGCTCCATCAAGCCACTCCCATAATAGCTGTCACCACTCATATTAATGCACGACTCAGATTAATTGTACAGCATGTGTGTAAGACTCTAATACAATTATAAAGTAATTATTTCATCACTAATAAATCTTTCAATTAGTAAAACCGGCTGTGTCTAAAGTATTATAGACTACACAACATTATTACATTATTTTCAAATTAATTTTTAAATTATTATAATTTTTAATTATTGTCCCTGGATCAGTAGGATACTCTTGTAATAAAGTAGCAGTGGTTGGGACAGACTTTAAGTATCAAATCTGCCTAAAAAGATGCAATCTAATCCTGTTTACATGAAATAAGCCTGCTCCCGAGCAGGTTTAAGCTTATGGACCTGTTGCTATGACAGCAACTCC